>NC_092225.1:527975-530475 GCF_036320965.1 Panulirus ornatus
ATCATCAGTCCTTTTTCAGCACATAAATCTACAAGCTCTTCACCATTTCCATTTACAACACTGAACACCCCATGTACACCAATTATTCCCTCAACTGCCACATTACTCACCTTTGCATCCAAATCACCCATCACTATAACCCGGTCTCGTGCATCAAAACCACTAACACACTCATTCAGCTGCTCCCAAAACACTTGCCTCTCATGATCTTTCTTCTCATGCCCAGGTGCATATGCACCAATAATCACCCATCTCTCTCCATCAACTTTCAGTTTTACCCATATTAATCGAGAATTTACTTTCTTACATTCTATCACATACTCCCACAACTCCTGTTTCAGGAGTATTGCTACTTCTTCCCTTGCTCTTGTCCTCTCACTAACCCCTGACTTTACTCCCAAGACATTCCCAAACCACTCTTCCCCTTTACCCTTGAGCTTCGTTTCACTCAGAGCCAAAACATCCAGGTTCCTTTCCTCAAACATACTACCTATCTCTCCTTTTTTCACATCTTGGTTACATCCACACACATTTAGGCACCCCAATCTGAGCCTTCGAGGAGGATGAGCACTCCCCGCGTGACTCCTTCTTCTGTTTCCCATTTTAGAAAGTTAAAAAAAATACAAGGAGGGGAGGATATATATATATATATATATATATATATATATATATTATTTATATTCTTTTTATTATACTTTGTCGCTGTCTCCCGCGTTTGCGAGGTAGCGCAAGGAAACAGACGAAAGAAATGGCCCAACCTCCCCCCATACACATGTATATACATACGTCCACACACGCAAATATACATACCTACACAGCTTTCCATGGTTTACCCCAGACGCTTCACATGCCTTGATTCAATCCACTGACAGCACGTCAACCCCGGTATACCACATCGCTCCAATTCACTCTGTTCCTTGCCCTCCTTTCACCCTCCTGCATGTTCAGGCCCCGATCACACAAAATCTTTTTCACTCCATCTTTCCACCTCCAATTTGGTCTCCCTCTTCTCCTCGTTCCCTCCACCTCCGAAACATATATCCTCTTGGTCAATCTTTCCTCACTCATTCTCTCCATGTGCCCAAACCACTTCAAAACACCCTCTTCTGCTCTCTCAACCACGCTCTTTTTATTTCCACACATCTCTCTTACCCTTACGTTACTCACTCGATCAAACCACCTCACACCACACATTGTCCTCAAACATCTCATTTCCAGCACATACATCCTCCTGCGCACAACTCTATCCATAGCCCACGCCACGCAACCATACAACATTGTTGGAACCACTATTCCTTCAAACATACCCATTTTTGCTTTCCGAGATAATGTTCTCGACTTCCACACATTCTTCAAGGCCCCCAGAATTTTCGCCCCCTCCCCCACCCTCTGATCCACTTCCGCTTCCATGGTTCCATCCGCTGCCAGATCCACTCCAAGATATCTAAAACACTTCACTTCCTCCAGTTTTTCTCCATTCAAACTCACCTCCCAATTGACTTGACCCTCAACCCTATTGTACCTAATAACCTTGCTCTTATTCACATTTACTCTTAACTTTCTTCTTCCACACACTTTACCAAACTCAGTCACCAGCTTCTGCAGTTTCTCACATGAATCAGCCACCAGCGCTGTATCATCAGCGAACAACAACTGACTCACTTCCCAAGCTCTCTCATCCCCAACTGACTTCATACCTGCCCCTTTTTCCAAAACTATTGCATTTACCTCCCTAACAACCCCATCCATAAACAAATTAAACAACCATGGAGACATCACACACCCCTGCCGCAAACCTACATTCACTGAGAACCAATCACCTTCCTCTCTTCCTACACGTACACATGCCTTACATCCTCGATAAAAACTTTTCACCGCTTCTAACAACTTTTCTCCCACACCATATATTCTTAATACCTTCCACAGAGCATCTCTATCAGTGATGGGTGATTTAAATGCAAAGGTGAGTAATGTGGCAGTTGAGGGAATAAGTGATATACATGGGGTGTTCAGTGTTGTAAATGGAAATGGTGAAGAGCTTGTAGATTTATGTGCTGAAAAAGGACTGATGATTGGGAATACCTGGTTTAAAAAGCGAGATATACATAAGTATACTTATGTAAGTAGGAGAGATGGCCAGAGAGCGTTATTGGATTACGTGTTAATTGACAGGCGTGCGAAAGAGAGACTTTTGGATGTTAATGTGCTGAGAGGTGCAACTGGAGGGATGTCTGATCATTATCTTGTGGAGGCTAAGGTGAAGATTTGTATGGGTTGTCAGAAAAGAAGAGTGAATGTTCGGGTGAAGAGGGTGGTGAGAGTAAGTGAGCTTGGGAAGGACACCTGTGTGAGGAAGTACCAGGAGAGACTGAGTACAGAATGGAAAAAGGTGAGAACAATGGAAGTAAGGGGAGTGGGGGAGGAATGGGATGTATTTAGGGAATCAGTGATGGATTGCGCAAAAGATGCTTGTGGCATGAGAAGAGTGGGAGGTGGGTTG
>NC_092225.1:535475-572975 GCF_036320965.1 Panulirus ornatus
TCAAAATTTCTCTGTCCTCTAAATGAATAGTTTTTCTGTTTCATAGATTTTCCCCCAACGTTCATTACTTCCTGCCATTAGGCACTGCTCTTTTCCATGCGCATATCACATTCCTAGTGAGAGTGTGTGTCATCTTTGATCATTTTTGATATCTGAAAAACGTGTTAAAGATTGTTCGGACGATGGTTATAATTCAAAATTGACGACCTTAATGATCCGGGGAGATGATAGACCTTAGTAAAGTCCACATAACCATCCAACCAACCAACCAAACTATGCACTGAGATTCTTCGTTCAGAGGAATTTCAATGTACACCACAAAGACTGGCTTGACTCTACTTGGTATGATCCTGCTGGAGTCGAGGTCCTCTCTGTTTCCCTCCATAATGATCTGAAAATTAAGCAATCAACATGAGTTCCTGAGAGTCACAACCATCTTCAATACACTCTACCTCTTTTTTTCTTTAACTTCTGAAGCCTCTTATTATAGATATCCTATGTCTTAATACGGTGGATCTTCAGGTCACAATCTCATTTCTCTTATTTTCAAGTGGATGTGTAAACCCTGTCTCGCTCTGTAAACGCAAACTTTGGCATTTTGGCAGGACTTAATGGCTGTTGTTGAGCACCTTTTATCCCGACTTTCTTGGGACTAATGCTGCTTGCTGGCTGGGATGCCTTCAAGTTGTGCTGATCGCATAATGGTTGGGTTGGAATGCTACGTTCCTGCTACTAAACATGATTTGATCAAGGACAAACCACACTGGGCCTCAGAGCTTCTATCCTTTCCTGAATATCCATTTCTACCCAGAATTATTACAATTATGTTTTTCGTACAGTTAAAAATACATAAAAAGCAAAAGTTCTAATATGACTTCTTCAACTGGTAAATCGTTCCGGTCTTTTACCAAAAGCATCTTCTATGATTTCTGGTCGTTTATTTTTCCATTCTTATTCCTCGTGGTCGATCTGAAGCTGATCCTCCTGCACATGAAGGTGCTCTGTCCGTAGCATAATCCAGAGTAGAAGTAGAATAATCCAGAAGTAGAAGTAGAAGTAGAGGTAGAATAATCCTTCCCCCATCAGCCCCTCCATCTCAACCTAGACCCTTTTGAAAATTTTCCTGTACATAGTCTTCCAAGTTCTGTTTCAACTACATACGAACGAGGCATAAAGAAGCGTTCCTCTAAGGTAGCTCTAATGTTTGCTTGCCACACCATCCGTTTCAGCTCATCCCTATGGAGACTGTTCTAGCATGGCCTGTAAGGTAAGGTTGAGGATTGATGTCGCTGAAAGTGTACTGAAGATAAAGGTGTTGTGAACATGAGAGTATAGCGAAGATAGGGTTGAAGTGAAGTGTACTGAAGATAAAGGTGTTGTGAACATGAGAGTGTAGCGAAGATAGGGTTGAAGTGAAGTGTACTGAAGATAAAGGTGTGAACATGAGAGTGTAGCGAAGATAGGGTTGAAGTGAGATAACCTTTGACCTTAACCTCATCGAACTTACCCATAAGGTTTAGCTCAAAGGCAATGAATGTCTAGGCTAAAATGAAAATGCGTTTGACTTTACCCTTACAGGTCAGGACGGAAAACTTAGATCTTGCTTTTGACCTATATCTAAGGGTCAGATCAATAGCCACTGGTGTCCAGTGAAACGAGGATAAGAGTCTTGTGAAGATCAGAATGTAGTGAAGGAGGCCAAAGTCAACAGCCAGTGGCGTCATGTTTACATCTGAAACAGATGGTGTAGTACTGACGTAGTACAACGAAGATAAGGATGCCAGGTCAAAGTTCAGAGGTGTTTATGGTGTAGATTATGATGTAGATTATGGTGAAGATTACGACTTATTTCAACGCTCTCCTGTTAACTCTAAAATCTTCAAAGTTCTCCTAGACTCTCTATCAAACTGAAGCTCATTCTCTTCCTTCAGATCACCACCAGGGTTTCTGCGGTGCAGGGTGGAGTAAGTTGCTTTCTTATAGGTTTAGGTGAATCTTTTGTCGTAGCAGTCGACATTTCTACAGCATGTGACAGGATATGAAACGTCTCTTTACTAAAACAAAAATTGGTCCTTTTCTCTGTTCGCCAATGCGTTTTTCTCTTTTCTATCATTTTTCTTTCCAACAATCAGCGTGTGATCTGACCCATGCCTCTGGTCTAATTCATAAGGCCAGTGGGATACAGAGGTGTAGTGTTTTTTTGAGGATAAAGTGAGGACACATTTGTCGACTATTAGGTGAATTTAGGCTTATCGAGGGTGTAGTGTAGTGTTTTTTGAGGATAAAGTGAGGACACATTTGTCGACTATTAGATGAATTTAGGCTTATCGAGGGTGTGATGAAGATGTATTTTGGTAGTGTCTCTCTCTGTAATGGACATGATCGATAGTGATGACATACTACATTCACTCGTGAAGGTTGGAGTTTCTATTTGCAATTGCATTTCCATGGCAACCTCGCCCTTACCTTAAGTCGTCTCTTGCTAGCGAGATTCACAAAGCATTCACGTGACAAAAGCAACTGATGCACAGCACCGTTACTGCATGAGGTTGTTGCCGTATGTTTATGGCACGGTGTAAGATAGTAGTGGGAAATCTTTTTATAGCAAGTTAAAAGAAATCAAAGAGAAAAGAGAAGTAGGGTAGTCACATTACTCTGTTTACAAGGACATTGGGACGGTGTGTCACGATTGGTAATAGCGGTACGCGAGAAGGCCTAGAACAACGAGGAGTTTGCCTCCCACCACCAACAGCAAGGTTGGCCAGTGCTTCGCACACCAGCCAGGCTCCTCCTCCTCCGAACCCTTCCATGAGGACGCCTGGATGGGCACCTGCCGAGCACTATGGTAACCCCATGAGGTAGCCGTCGGCAGGAGGTGGCTTACGGGAACACTCCTGAAGGCGTGGGTGTACGCCGACTGTTGGCGAGGGTGTGTGTTGGAGTGGCAGACTTCCTGGTTGTGCTGAGACTTCACGTTGCCGAAGGGGGAGAACATGCTCATTCCCTCCCTGCACTCGTACTGTACACAGTCGTCGTCCATGTAAAACTTTTTATAATAAAAAGATTAAAGAAGGTTCTTTAAATCACACGAATATGATAATGCGACCTTATTATACTGTGTGATATTTATATCAATCTGTTTTGCTGAACCTTAAAGTTACAGACGAATTCGTACATTGCGGCACAATGTTGTTGCCGACTCAGGTTGTGTTAAACTTATGGGCGTTTGTCTTTCCTGTTGATAGTGAACAGACCATATGTAAACTTTGCCAACCTTCTTCTACCACACTAAGCAACTGTTCTCGAAGAACCTTAACAAACATAACAAGAAATGTGTGTGTCATCCATAACAATGTTCTAACTCAGATACTTAAAAAAGTAATCTAACTTTTCCTATTGTAAATTGTTCAGTCTATTAGTTATAAACCTTGCTACATCATCTAGTCATTCCTGATCTGTTTGTAAACAGTTCACTTACCATGTAAGCTGTTGAGTAATTAACTCATTACTCCCAGTTCCCTCCTGTGAACCCTTAATCATATTTCGAGTTCAAATGAACCTTTTGTGCATTCTGTATTCTCCCTTGTGCCGCCGCCCACAGGATGGTTGGGAGTGAGTGCACAATAAATTCGCCGCTCTTGAAGCAGAATTCAAAATCACCATTAATAACAAAATGAATATTAGAGTCAAGAGAATATAAGAGCGTAAACTTACAGTGTAATATCTTAATATCACTTTACCTGAATTTTGAAGTAACAAATGAATTCATGGCTTTTGAGCGCTGATGCCGCAGGGGTGGGATGTTGTCTGGACTGTGGCGGAAGTTTTTGCCTCTCTCTGGCTCCTGGCCAGGCTCTCTGCACCTCGTCCTCCCGCAGCAGCAGCCGTCATCAGCACCACCAGGTCAGTGGCCGAGGTTATGAGACCCAGGGCTGGTAGACTGTCAGCAGACGTCTGGCCATCAGTCCTCAGACCCTGGTAACAAGTATCAGGGTTTAATATTTAGATATTGTTAATAATTCTGACAGACAAAATTAACTTAGACCAACTTTGTGTCTCTTTTTCTTTCTTAGTTTAAAATTTTAGTTTCTCCTAAACCAGGTCAGTTGTCCGGTATGAGAAAGACCAACATTTCGATCTGTCCAGGTCGTAGTCAGTGTAGATGCGAGGGTGTAACTACGTGTGGATACACCTGTGTGATGCGTGTACAGTACGTGTGGTACGTGTGGGCCGCTGACGAGCTCGACCATGATCCGTGTTCATTTTCGCCTGTTTCTCTTGCTGCCACCAGTTAGGGTGAGCGCTGTAGACTGTGGGCGATGGCCTGGTATTTGACCTAACTCTTTAAGGCTAATTCAATCTATTTTTCATACTATCCCTTTATGGCCAGGTCAAAGGCCAGACCCTTATATCCAGGGTTGGATTTCAATACATGTCGTATGTATCTCTACCTAAACTTCTTACTTCAACTTCTTGCTCTCTCTGTACTGGGAGGAAATTTTCACAATAAATAAAGTATATTTTGCTCCCTCTAAGATCCTCCTAACGTGATCCAGGCAGTGGCTGGGTAGGAAGAGGTTCCTAGTGCACGTCGTTGCGACACGAAGGTCTTTTGTCTTCACGAACCCAGGACCTCGCAAACGGACCCAGTCTTACTTGTTCCCCGAGTCTGGGTGTGTCCTCAAGCCGTTCCCGGTCCCCTGAGTCCAGGAATTCACTTCCATTTCATCTCTTTTTCCATTTAAGGTATGTGACCTGCTAGCCGTCACAACTCTGAGAGACCCACACTAGTACATATGCCAAAAGTGCCAACAGCACATCACAAACAGATAATACTTTGCTTATGAAATATGTCACCAATCTCTACCCTTCCTTTATCTTCCACGATCTCTGCCACCAGTGGATCCACCTCCGCTGCCCAACCCATCACCTTCCTCAACCTTGCCAACAATGGATCCACTTACACTGTCCTAATCTCGCGTCTCACAACCTCGGCCACAGAATGACCCTCTTACACTTTCCTACCCTCATCCTTCACGAAATATGTTACAAAAGTTGGACCTGCGATACCTCCCTTTCACCACACCAACCCAACTATGATCACTCAAGCCACCACGCCATCCAAGTTCACCAAACACGTCGCCTCCTACCCACAGTAGATACCTTTCAGACCCGAAGCACATCTCAAGCCAACAACAACCTGCCAACATACTCTACACATCTCTCAAACACACTAACATTATGCAGCTGAACACCAGTGAAATATGAAACGAACCCCACTACCTAAAACACCTTCTCTACACACACACACACACACACACACACACACACACACACACACACACACACACACACACACACACACGCACACTCACACACACACACACACACACACACACACACACACACACACACACAGGGCACTCATACAGAGAGACAAAGCCCGTCATCCAGCACACTGGTCATACACGACATTAAGACGAGACAGACCAAATGCACAAAGTAGTGGACTAATCATATACATGAAAATAACTTTCTCTTCAACAGCACAACAAGACACACAAAACATCTCGCCATGATGACACCCAAAAAATTACGTTCATCCAAACCAAAAGTATTTCCAACATGGACAAATTCAGTATCCCTCCCGCCGCCTACCGCATCTCCCACATAAACATCATCACGGCAGTAAGTAACTACCATGCCGTTCCCCCAGCTCCGTCCAGTCTTCAGGTCACATCCCTCCACATGCCTTACCACCTCGTCTCAAGCCGCCCCTCCCCACCCTCTGGCTTCTTCAGTGCCAAACCATTTCCCAACCTGACACACTACTTCCCTACCTCACCGGACATATCCTCCTGGTCTCCTACCGTAAGCAACACCACAAGCAACACCATTCATACCATAACCTCAGAGTACACTTCTGCAATGGTATCATGTACAATCAATCATCCAACTCATACCACACATACAAGAAGACACAGAGACCATAACCACGGAGCATGGCCAGGTTTTACACAATTTGTCCATTCAGTACCACATATCCATTCTCTTCGTCTCCTCACAATCACTGAATGAGACCAGACCATAACGCATGTCAATAACATTATCTTATAAGCCGGCATGAAAAGCATTTTACAAAACCAAAGAAAAAGTTCCAATCTAGACTTTTCCACACAGCTTTACACACTACGCCCACTTACACACACACACATGACAGAAAATGTACGAACACTGACCAACAATCACCTGCCTCATCGCTGAATAACCAAAAAAAAAAAAAAAAAAATAAATATAATGGGATAACTTTCTCGATACAATCAAAAATAAAACAAACAGTAACAACAGATATGGAGCATCGTATGAAAAAATTTTTGTAAATCACATAATACCCATCTATATATAAACATAATCCTGCTTAACATAACACAGACAATGCTCTCTCCAACTCTCAGACATGCAGAACATTACTCAGTCATTAGCCACAAATCTATAACACCACAAAATAGAATCACAAGAAAACACTCCATAAAACAGGCAACAGCCTATATTCCTACCCACATTTTCACAACAAGTAACACAAACGAGAAAATCAAATCACTCAAAAACTCGCGTCCCCCGAACCTGGACCCAAATATCTAACAGTCACTTGAAAAATATTGGTCCCGCATCCATCCATGTTCTAACATTAGTATTCTCTCATTCTCAGTCCCACAACAAAGTAAATGTCTGGAAACTGGAAGACTTAAGACCAGTCCTAAAACTTGGCGAACCACACAACCCACCCTCTTCCTACCGTCCCATTTCCCATTTACATCCTATCTCAAAGTTCTTGACAACATGATCCTTAAAAGAGTCAGCTCTGACATTCCCGTCGCTCCCTCACAACAAACATACCAGAACCACAACTCTCCACACCAGCCACTCTCATGCAACACACACTAGGTGGCTTCAACCACCTCAAACTTTCATTTGTCACCGTCATCCAGACACATATATAAAACCTATGTCACAGTGTATTGCAACATGTTGACCAAATGCTCAACACCGCACCACAGATCAACGATAGACGGTCACTGACGAACTTTCTCTCCTGTCGCTAACCAACGTCACCTCAGAAAATTGCATCCTTCTTATGGAATCCATCAAGTCAATGTTCTGTCCACTACTTTTTTCACCCTCTTCTTAGATGGATTTTCCCACCTGCCATCACCCATAATGTCTTTTTTCCTTACATAGACAACCTTACTCTCACATCACATTATGCCAAAGTACTTCTCGAGCAATGACTTCTCTACAACCGACTGACAACATACCTCAAAATCTAAACTTACCTTAATGAAACCCAACTCATACGAATCATACACATATCTATCCCTTCCTTCTCGTAAAATCACTAAAGAACTCGGTTTCAAGTATGATATAGAGGACAATGTCTCCTCACGTCAACAACATCATCACAAATACAGTTCGAAAACTGAATGCTCTCCGAACTTTGACAGAGACAAACGTTGATAACAGAAGCTCTTCCCATGATCAACAAACAGCTCGTGTGGAAAACTACACACGATGCTTCCTCATCCTGGCGCCCCAACCTATCCAAAATGGACTCAAAAAAATTCAGAAAAATGTTAACAAAGTTCGCAGAAACATATCAAGATTTACTCAATTCACCAACACAGATCAGCTGCACATAGAAACCTAAATACAGTCATACACGACCCCACCAGTCTGAGCCACACCTTGACAAACCATCCACCCGTCAAGACACCCCAGCTTTACACTTCAAGTTATCTGTAAATCAAAATCTCACCTTCACCAATCATTACTAATAAAAAAAAGAAAATAAATGCCCACATCCTCACATATCTTAACTGTTGTCCCTTAACACTATTCTCAACACACATTCTGAATAACCAACTTTCGAATCCATACAGACCAAAAAAAAGTTTTGTAACACCATCACGCCTCGGGTCTGCCCACCATCCATCACTGCAAACATACAGACACGGAACACAGCCAACACAAGACCCATCCTTTTTATGCTGTCACCGTCCTAATGAAGACACTAAACATCTAGTGTTCCTATGCCTACCCTTAGCTCAACACTGACAAAACTCACTGTTTCTTCTTTCCGAGACCTTCTGATGCTGATCCATCGTGTACTGTTGCGTGTACATGCTAAACGTTTGGGGTCCTCAATCCCAAACCTTGTAGCTTGTCTTACACTCACCTGTATTTGTACAACACTGTACGTTCAATGTGTCGATCGCCTGTAATGTCTTACCCACGCCACAGAATGTAGGCTTTCATAAAGATTAGGAAAAGAAAGAAAAAACTGTGGAATCCTCCGAGGGACGTGGCAGACTACCTGGGAGTTGTGCATTCCCATAAAGTGGTGCTACAGCAACAATAACAAGCGGTGGATATATGACTGATACGTTTTTGACATAATACAATAAATCCAAATGATGAAGTGACATGCCATCCCCACCACAATCCAATAATCTATTGCTTTGGGTTCATATAGACCTATCAAGCTGTGGTTGGTAGCCTACATCACATTAGGAGTTTTCAGCTTCGGGAACACGAATAGAACTGCTGGAGAAGGTACGACGGAAAACAAGGAGCGCTGAGGAAAGGAGGGAAATCCTCAATCTGCTCACTGTGGAGGAAAGAAGATAAAAAGAAAGACATAATATTTATCGAACCCAAGGAGACTCCGGCAATAGGTAACATAACAGGAAAGTGGGAAATGGATATGTTGGGAAAGATGTGAAGAAATATATTGTTTCTTCAGCAGGAGAGCCATGGACGGCCGGTTAAGCTACAGCGAATTAAATACACGAACGAGTAGAGAATTAGAGAGTCTTAATGACGTAGATGTGAGGCTAAGAGTAACATTGTAATTGTAAAGTGAAGAGTGTAAAGTCCTATACCCCGGCAGGTGGTAACTCCGTTGACGTCAATGAAACGCTAAGCTACAGACCTTCAGTGTGCTGTACGTTTTCCAGGTCTATGTTTATCATTAGGTGATCACACATAGAGATATGCACTGATATACAGACATACACACACAAACACAACAGAGAAGGGCAAACATAGGTACATATATGCTCATGCGTCGTTGACCATGATTCACGTACTGGCCTGCTTGGGTTCAAATCGTGGGCGCTCTTGTTGGCTCATAGCCAATCCCAACTGTTCATCTCAGGGCTGGTTGAGAAATGGGTAGTTGGTTTAGGCTGGAGAGAGAGAGAGAGAGAGAGAGAGAGAGAGAGAGAGAGAGAGAGAGAGAGAGAGAGAGAGAGAGAGAGAGAGAGAGAGAGAGAGAGAGAGTGTGTATGTGTGTGTGTGTGTGTGTGTGTGTGTGTGTGTGTGTGTATGTGTGTGTGTGTGTGTGTGTGTGTGTGTGTGTGTGTGTGTGTGTGTTTTCATAGGAGTAAAGATATGACACATTAACGGTGTTAAGTGACGGGGCAGCACGAGTGTAGAATTCTCTCCACGTAACACAAACAGTAATCATACACACACACACACACACACACACACACACACACACACACACACATACACACACACGCACACACAAACTACCAAGAGAGCAGTAAAGGGTAAACGTATCATCTGTCTATAATAAAAGACGCCAGGAGGATGTGCTGAACATCAGATCTGTCTCCTTGAGAAGTTCCTGGTCTGTAAAGTACTGGAAACGGTAAATAACGATCAGAAAGCAAATGGAAGACTTCTTATAGGGAAGAAAATACCTAAATGGAAGACAACATGGATTCAAGGAACGGAGGTCGTATGTAACTAATCTTAAATATTTCTACGAGAGAGTGAGCTTAGCATTTAGAAAAAAAGAAAAGGTTGGGTGTATTGTTTGTATCTGAACCGCCAGAAAGACTTGTTAATGCATCACATAAGTCTTGCAAAGAAGCTGGATCTCCAGGTAGGAATAAGGTGGAGACTTACTATGGGTAGATAATCATCTTAATGGAAGGGAACACAGGACGCATGTCAGAAGAGCCTTCTCATAATGGGTTGAGGTCAGCAGTTGGCGTGCCGTAGAGATCTGTCCTGGGACCATTGCTCTTCTGCAGCTGTTTGAAAAACTTATAATTAGGATTGGAATCTTACATGAACATGCTTGTAGATGATGCTAAAGGTCATAAGGAAAGAAAAGAGCAAGAAGGAATATTTCATCAACTTAGAAAGGGACGTACAAACTTCAAAAAGATGGTCTGACATACAGTTCGTGAAATCAGGAAGGGATCCAGTGAAGGCCTCAGTATGAAATGAGCTGTAGGACTCTGTGTATCAAAGGGACCTGGCAGT
The DNA here is from genome assembly GCF_036320965.1 of Panulirus ornatus. Classification (NCBI taxonomy): domain Eukaryota; kingdom Metazoa; phylum Arthropoda; class Malacostraca; order Decapoda; family Palinuridae; genus Panulirus; species Panulirus ornatus. Next base: position 545,814 of record NC_092225.1, read on the forward strand.
TGATATCGTCCCTAACCTGTCGCTAGGGTCCCATATTACGAGAACAGCAAAGGAAGACAAACTGTCTGAGGACAAATATCAGAGAAACTTTCAAGTATATGTGTGGATTGGGCCAGAAATAGAACATGCTTCCCAAGTATGGTTACCGTATCAAAGAAGCACAAAGAACCAATTAAGAAGGTCCAAAGGAAGTCAGCAAAAATGGCACAGAAATAAAGAAAGCTGTTACAGGGCAACGTCAGAGACCTTAAATTTGCCCAGTAAGGAGAAGAGAAGAGTGAGGAGTGATCAGGCCACCAACTTGAAGATGCAGATAGTAAACAGTTCTCCGAAAGATGAAAAGATACAACAAAAAGACTTCATAACATGACATAACATGAAACTTTTGAGGAAGGATGTTTATAAGAACTTGCGTTGTACAAGAATGGTTGATGAATGGAATAAAATGAGTTTCGAGATGGTGAATGTGTATAGCTTAGAGAAAGGTCAAGAGATGGTAGAAAAAAGGGCACCAATTTTGGTTTAGAGTATACACCTATTGCTACGACTGACTTGGGCAGCCGACATCCAGCAACAAGGCTCGAGTTTTCCCAAGGATGATCGTGGCTATCACTGCCCTCACAGAGAGGCTCTCAGCCTACCAAGGTGAAGCACTATCGAACGAGACTTCGTAGTGTAGTGTGTCGAGCATGGGGCAGCTACTTCACATTACTGTGAATGATGTACCATGGATAACTCTGTACTTAGAACTGCTCTTAGTCTCCAGTGAGTCTAATCATGTAACTCGCTCTTTCAAAGCTTATTAAATGTCACTGATGAACTATGGAGGATTTCTGCAATGCATGAGCAAGCCATGTGTGGAACGGGTTAAAATAAACATGTGTATCCACTCTTAATCGTCATTCACATCTGAATAATCATAGCAGGGAAAATGGTGTCAGTCATTCATACAGCCATATTCATGCAACAGTTATACAGCAATACAACAACAATTGTATTTGAGTGAGAATCTATGACCGTGAATCAACAGAGGCATGTTCATTTCCCTGGAGTGTGAGCATATACCCACATGTGGGCGTTGAGCAGTACTAGTACGTTATGATCTAAGCCAAGTTATCTAGGTAGAAGCCTTGCACCCCAGCTGGACGGATGCTGGATGCTTTCGCTCATTTGGCCGGTCGAGGTGGCCAGGCGAGATGCTCGGTGCACATACACGAACCTACTCACTCAGCAAGTGCGCCCCTCACTGGTTTGACACTCAGGGGACTCACTGACAAAAGCGGTGGACGCTCTCTTCCTCGGGTTGTCTTTCTTCGTTCACACTCATTTGTTAAAGTCAAGGGAATCAACAAGTCACCCAGCGTGTCTATGCCTGGCCACTTCGGTCCCTGTTAAAATTAGATAACTCGATAGAGGAGCAGCTCACTGAGCCAGGCAAGGTACAGTAGCCTATGACCAAGAGCGACACGGTGTCCCCTCTCTGACCACCAGCAACTAACTGTCTCTTTGTTACTTAGGCCACCCTCGGCCCGGGCTGGTGTGCCACCCTCTGTGTTCTGATGCACTTTATCATATGACGGCACCCTATACTACAAGCTGGACTCCACCGACGTTGCAAAAAATTGTGGTCCCATAGTGAGGGCACACAATTTTAAACGTAGGTCCTCATGGAAGAACTGTATTTTTCAAGCAGGAATTTTTGTTCCTGCCAGATTTGCTACGTTACCAGACGTCCAGGGAAAGTTTACATATTACGAAAATTACTATTGCAAGTATGTCTAAATAGATTAGTGATTACCTGTAAGAATATCTTAATGCAATGCAATGCACGGTCTTTAACGAGATGAATCATGGTTTAGTATGTGCCCAGTGTCACCAGTGAGTCACACAATGACTGGTCAACAAAATTTACGCCTTCGCGTCATTATCTTCGACCAGGCTTGGTCCCTAACCCGAAGATTTCTCATCATTATCCATAGGAGCAGCGTCCAGGTGAGGTAACTCAGGACTCATGTACTGCTAGTCCTCACTGCAACCAGCCAGCCTTGATAGGTGATCAGGTCTCACATTAAGCAGACACTTGCTATATCAGTATGTCGAGTCTAGAAATGAAACTGTTGTAGGTAAGAAGCCGATTATTATCTTGTAACCGTACGTTAGCGTTCTCGGAGGTCCTCAGGTGACTCGGAGGCAAGTGTTGTGTCCCTAACACGAGGTGAGTCCCGCAGGATGTTTGCTTGTAAGCAAAATGTACAGAGGTTGAGCAATGGTGGTACAGTAACGTATAAAACTTCGATTATCCCACCAATCCTAGCTCGGATCGCGCTTGCTTCTTGATAACTGGCCATGGAACAATCTGAGTATTCTCCTCGCAACGTTTAACTCCACTTCCTATAACGCAGCCTAAGAAATCCACCTGGACCTGGGTTTGACCGTCATACTGTGGTCCTTCAGGCGCTGGAGGATTTGCTTCATTACAGCAAAATGTTGCTCGGAGCTGCTGGTGTGAATAAGGACGTCGTCCACACTTAACATACCCTGGTATGTCGGCCGGAATTTCACTTATCTTTTGTGAAAGACGGCATGACAGCACATGAAGATGATACAAACCAAACCTCTCGTTACTCTAAATGTAGCCAGCTCAGAGCTCACGGCTCTCGGGATGTTAAAGGAATCTAGAAGAACCCACTTCGCTTGATCCGTCTTTCTGAAGATCTGGGAGTGTGGCCATCCTCTCATTTTGGCCTCTTAATCTGATACGGGCTCGGCACAAAACTCAGTAACGGCATCTGATTATCCCTCTTGTCCATCATGCTTTAATAGCTGCAGTAAGATGAACAGGGCTTGGTGATCCCACCCTCTTTCATGTCTGTAACTTCGTGTTCCACGGATAATCCAACTAACGTGGTATAAGGTACAGTCCGGACCTCACTGGTATCTTGTCGGTGAACTCTGTTTCAAGGGGCTCCACTGAGGCAACTTTCTATTTCGCTTCGGATATGGTCGGGAGCCAAGGTTGGCTCACTTCATTACTGGCTACTATCACTATCGCAGCGCAGGTTTTCGCAACTGTCGCAGTTTCTTTTCCTTCGTCCAGTCATCCAAAGACTGGAAAGCACAAAAGATTTGTGAGTCATAGCACTTCAGTATTTTCAAATGGAACTGCTCCAGCTGGTTTCCTACGCGAAAGATATGGTTAGCGTGGGCGAAACATGACTTTGCAGTATGTGGTGTATTCTACTGGGCCAGTGACTTGTCAGCGTTCGTAAGAAGAAGCATTAGACACCAGTCTCCGACCTGAAACTTACATGACTTGGCTTCTTGGTCGTAGAACATGATTGTTTAGCTCTGCACCATGAATAACTTTTCCTTTGCGAGCTCGCACGTGTTTGGAGACATTCGGCTGAATCTGGAGTGTACTAGTACGTAGTTCTGACCTCTACTGATGATTCTTCTCTTACCCATAGTTCACAAAGAACTTGTAAAGGTACTTTCGCTGCTCTTCCGTCCAGTAATCTGAATGGGAAGAACTTTGAATTGCTATGGTGAGATTTCCTAAAACCGGTGCAGCACAACCTAGACCGCTCAGCGGCTGCACATTTCAGCATCGTCTCAGGGTTTCGCTGAACCCCCAAAGTAGAGATCGTTTCACATTGGAGGTCGTTTTCTTCAGCACTTCCACTGGCCAGGTATCTGCGCACTTCGTCCATCATCCCGAAGGTCATTTGTAAGCCCCTGTCACTGAGGTCTTCCTCAGCGATTCCTACCCAACAGAATATTTGGATGACTGACTCCATTAGGGTGGTTGTGCCGTTAGTTTTGAGAGGCACTACCTCTAGCTACTTCATGACGAAATCTACCAGTGTTAGGATATTGCTAGGACAAATATGGAACCATCCGGAGCTAGGGCGTGAATGAGCCCCAATAGATCACTCATGAAGGACACGTTCAAAGGGTTCAGGTTATAAGTAGCAAGGGTTAGAGCTGCACTAGCTGAACCTTCCTCTGCCAGTGGCCATTGACAGATGTGATAGGACTAAAACATGTGTAAAACATCTTTACCAATGTTGGGGGAAGAAAGCGACGCCTGAATGTGGTCTAGAGTTTTCTGATGTCTCATAACCGTTCGGGACCAATTCTTGACCTAAGAGATAATGGAAGGAGATTTCTCTGTTGCATCCAACTGAAGCATAATCTCGTGGGACTTCAAAGTTATTTAGCAGTAGATCCATGGCTCATTTAGGTACTGTCCTGTCTTGTCTTCCATTTTGAAGACTTGCTTCTCGTTCGAGTACTGGTGTGCTTTTTTTTTTTTTATCAGTGTATCGTCCGCTTGATGGTCTTCGATAAGGTGTGAGCGTCATCGACGTTATCTCCTGCCGATGCCACATGAGGAGGAGGTCTCCTTCACTTGCCCGATGGGCCCAAGTGGCGGCTACATGAACGTATTGTGGCCGTTGTATGACGTAGGTCCACAAGCTCTCACCCTGAAGTCCTTCGTCTGCAGCTCGAACATCGCAGAGGGGAGCTCTCCGGTACAGAAAGGAGTATCATGGGATACTAAGGCCTCGGGGGCGTAATCGGTGAGTTCCTTTGGACAGCTTCACCTGTGTGACTTTTCCAGTGTACTGTTCTATTTCACAGATCGCCTCGCTAAGAGACATCTCGTCACACCTCCATCTTGCTTCACTTCTACAGTCTGTTCTCCAGCCTGCCCGTCTGCCAATAAAAGACGATCTTCCTCGTCTGCGTAGCCCTGATCATCCTCCAATGTGGCTTCTACACTGGAATCAGCAGCTGAGTAAAGATTGTCTCTCCTCTGGAAGGTCATCCTTGTTACGTTGTTGATCTGCCTATCTTTCTGATAGTAGGACTTATTGGAGGTATAGAGAGACACTGTAACCTTATTACTAGTGAACTGGTATGGGATAAGATTTTGGAAATCATGCAATTATGTAGAATAGACATAAATGGAATCATAAAGAGTTTAGACCCATGTAAGACTTATGGTCCTGTTGAAATTTCTTCATATGTGCTGAAGATGTGTGCAAATACACTTAACAAACAACCTGAAATGTTATTCAAGATGTCGTTGGAGAAATTTAAGCTGTCAAGGGAGTGGAAGAGGGCAAACTTCATGCTTGTTTTAGACAACAGAGAAGGCTGGGTTGTTTGCCTGTATATGGGATGACAGAAAACACTTGACCCCGTACCACATACTAGTGTGGTGAAGAAGATGGATCATCAGGCAGGAACATGGTGGTGGTGGTTGGGGGGGGGGGGGGGGGGGTGAAAGGGGAACTCCTTCGTTGGACAGGTCACCTTATTGGAGGGAAACAAAGAATGCGTGTCAATCAAGTCCTTTTTGGAATGGGTTGAGGTCACCAATGATGAGCTGCAGGGTTCTCTTATTAAATCATGTCACTTTTTGATCTGTGTGAATGTCGTACAATTAGGATTGGATTCCTTCTTGAATACGTCTGAGGATGATGCCAAAGAGATGATGCAATAAAAAGGCGAGGGGGATTGAATCAATTACAAAGGCGACCTACAAAAATCTCAGTTTGTTCTGATACATGTTTGATATGGTCCAATCCGAATAAATGTACAATAATGAGAATTTGACACAGTAAGATAATGACTCAGTATAAACATTAGCGAATTAGAAATAAGCTGCAGGAAATACGTGTTTAAGAGGGACTCGGGAGTCGAAATCTTCCCCAACCTATCACTTGAGTTCCACTCTTGGAGAATAAAGAGGGACACCAGCTGTCTGCTGGCAAATAGAACTGCATTCAAATACATGGATAAGGAAATATTCAGCAGGCTGTTTACATCCTACGTAAGACCAAAACTAGAGTATGCCTCTCAGTTTCAGTCACGAACTTAAAGAAGTACAAATAACTGAGAGATAAGGTCCGTAGGAGGGCATATAAAATGGTACCAGAATCAACAAAGGTGAGATACAGGGAAAGGCTAGAAACCTTAGATTTGCTTACCTTGGATTTTAAATCAGATTGACGACATAGTAAAAATTCTTCGAAATATATAGAGATAGGATAACTAGAGGGCATAACATTAAAATATGTATGAAACTTGCTAAGGAAGATGAAAAGAAGCCCTTATAGTATAAGAGTCCGGCAGTAATGGAATAAGAGGACTGAGGACATGGTTAATGGAGACAGCATAATGGTTAACGGAGACAGCACACATATGATAGTAGAGAATTTTCAAGATATGGAACCCCATGTATATAGAAGTGCTTCCCCGTGCATTACAGATAGATAATTACAAACAGGTAATCACAAAGCGAGATCTAGAGCCACCAAGGACTTAGAGCCATACAGACACCACATGGGACCCAGAGTCACACACACTCGCCGCACAGGACCCACAGTTATACAGAAACCACGCGGGGCCTAGAGTCACATATACACCAAACCACACGGTATTTAGAGCTACACCCACACCCACACAGGACCTAGAGTCACGCACCACACCCACACAGGACCTAGAGTCACGCACCACACGGGACCTAGAGTCCCACACCACACGGGACCTAGAGTCACATGTACACCACACGGGACCTAGAGTCACATGTACACCACACGGGACCTAGAGTCACATGTACACCACACGGGACTTAAGAGTCACATACACACGAACACGGGACCTAGAACCACATAAACACACCGCACGGGTTTAAGTCCAGCGCAGTACTACCTCTGCAAGAGCTCGTGCCATATAGAGGTGCTGCTGCCCTTGCTGCAAGTGAGGTTAAACTGCAGCCTCGCTTTAATTACTTTTATTTTTCTAGAGGATGCTGGGAACAGGTTCTCGCGGCAGGTACAAGTGAACTCCACAATCCCAGTTCACAAAGCAGTGAACCCTTGGCGAACGGTGAGCCCCACGCTGCAATGGTTAACTCAACTGGTTTGAACGAACGCCAGGTCGAAGCTGTACCGTTCACTGAGCGTTCGAACTTAAAAGCCTTTCTCACTTTTCTACCCGGATATTTTTCTTTAACGAAGTTTTTTGTTTTTGTTTTTTGTTTCGGAGTTTTATCGTTCGGTGAGGAAAAAGAATAAGTAATTCCAGAATTCCGCTCCTTTGAAAACACTGGTCAAAGGAAAAACCCTCTCACACAAATATAAAGTAAAAATGCTTTGTGTTTGTACACCGAAAAATAAAGACTTTAGAACTGAATGAACTCAAGAAAAAGATAAGGTCAACTTGGTGTGCCTTTAACTAGCGACCAGAAGCCTTATATGTGGTGTTGATGGGATAGTAACGTCTCTATGAAAATAGTGACACGATTTGGTCCTTTTGGCTTCAAGGGCGACTGGCTCAGACTCCGACCGTCTTCCCTCAAGGCAGGGCAACGCTGCTGTGGAGCATTACGTAACGTCAGACGACACAAGAGCATTGAGTCTATAGCTTTTCACTTACCGCTTATCATTTTCTACCATATATAAAACTATATGATTTCTACGATCAGTGCAATTTCAATGTTAACTTCAGGAAACAAAGTAAACAAACTGTAAACTGCAGGATGTTTCCCAGCAAGTATGCAGAGGTCATAAATCACATTCTCGAGAAAGCAATGGAAAGTGATTTCGTGTTCCATCGCAAATGATATATATATATATATATATATATATATATATATATATATATATATATATATATATATATATATATATATTTATTATTTTTTATTATACTTTGTCGCTGTCTCCCGCGTTTGCGAGGTAGCGCAAGGAAACAGACGAAAGAAATGGCCCAACCCCCCCCCCCCCCATACACATGTATATACATACGTCCACACACGCAAATATACATACCTACACAGCTTTCCATGGTTTACCCCAGACGCCTCACATGCCCTGATTCAATCCACTGACAGCACATCAACCCCGGTATACCACATCGCTCCAATTCACTCTATTCCTTGCCCTCCTTTCACCCTCCTGCATGTTCAGGCCCCGATCACACAAAATCTTTTTCACTCCATCTTTCCACCTCCAATTTGGTCTCCCTCTTCTCCTCGTTCCCTCCACCTCCGACACATATATCCTCTTGGTCAATCTTTCCTCACTCATTCTCTCCATGTGCCCAAACCATTTCAAAACACCCTCTTCTGCTCTCTCAACCACGCTCTTTTTATTTCCACACATCTCTCTTACCCTTACGTTACTCAATCGATCAAACCACCTCACACCACACATTGTCCTCAAACATCTCATTTCCAGCACATCCATCCTCCTGCGCACAACTCTATCCATAGCCCACGCCTCGCAACCATTCAACATTGTTGGAACCACTATTCCTTCAAACATACTCATTTTTGCTTTCCGAGATAATGTTCTCGACTTCCACACATTCTTCAAGGCCCCCAGAATTTTCGCCCCCTCCCCCACCCTATGATCCACTTCCGCTTCCATAGTTCCATCCGCTGCCAGATCCACTCCCAGATATCTAAAACACTTCACTTCCTAGAGTTTTCCTCCATTCAAACTCACCTCCCAATTGACTTGACCCTCAACACTACTGTACCTAATAACCTTGCTCTTATTCACATTTACTCTTAACTTTCTTCTTCCACACACTTTACCAAACTCAGTCACCAGCTTCTGCAGTTTCTCACATGAATCAGACACCAGCGCTGTATCATCAGCGAACAACAACTGACTCACTTCCCAAGCTCTCTCATCCCCAACTGACTTCATACTTGCCCCTCTTTCCAAAACTCTTGCATTTACCTCCCTAACAACCCCATCCATAAACAAATTAAACAACCATGGAGATATCACAGACCCCTACCGCAAAGCTACATTCACTGAGAACCAATCACTCTCCTCTCTTCCTACACGTACACATGCCTTACATCCTCGATAAAAACTTTTCACTGCTTCTAACAACTTTCCTCCCACACCATATATTCTTAATACCTTCCACAGAGCATCTCTATCAACTCTATCATATGCCTTCTCCAGATCCATAAATGCTACATACAAATCCATTTGCTTTTCTAAGTATTTCTCACATACATTCTTCAAAGCAAACACCTGATCTACACATCCTCTACCACTTCTGAAACCACACTGCTCTTCCCCAATCTGATGCTCTGTACATGCCTTCACCCTCTCAATCCCATATAATTTACCAGGGATACTCAACAAACTTATACCTCTGTAATTTGAGCACTCACTCTTATCTCCTTTGCCTTTGTACAATGGCACTATGCACGCATTCCGCCAATCCTCAGGCACCTCACCATGAGTCATACATACATTAAATAACCTTACCAACCAGTCAACAATACAGTCACCCCCTTTTTTAATAAATTCCACTGCAATACCATCCAAACCTGCTGCCTTGCCGGCTTTGATCTTCCGCAAAGCTTTCACTACCTCTTCTCTTTTTACCAAATCATTTTCCCTAACCCTCTCACTTTGCACACCACCTCGACCAAAACACCCTATATCTGCCACTCTATCATCAAACACATTCAACAAACCTTCAAAATACTCAATCCATCTCCTTCTCACATCACCACTATATATATATAAGTTTCAGTTTTCTAAATTATTTCTTACATTTTTCACATATATATATATATATATATATATATATATATATATATATATATATATATATATATATATATATATATATATATATATATATATATATATATATATATATATATATATATATATATATATATATATATATATATATATATATATATATATATATATATATATATATATCATCCCTCGGGATAGGGGTGAAAGAATACTTCCCACGCATTCCTCACGTGTCGTAGAATGCGACTAGAGGGGACGGGAGCGGAGGGCCAGAAATCCTCCCCTCCTTGTATTTTAACTTTTTAAAAATGGGAAATAGAAGGAGTCACGCGGGGAGTGCTCATCCTCCTCGTAGACTCAGATTGGGGTGTCTAAATGTGTGTGGATGTCACCAAGATGTGAAAAAGGAGAGATAGGTAGTATGTTTGAGGAAAGGAACCTGGATGTTTTGGATCTGAGTGAAACGAAGCTCAAGGGTAAAGGGGAAGAGTGGTTTGGGAATGTCTTGGGAGTAAAGTCAGGGGTTAGTGAGAGGACAAGAGCAAGGGAAGGAGTAGCAGTACTCCTGAAACAGGAGTTGTGGGAGTATGTGATAGAATGTAAGAAAGTAAATTCTCGATTAATATGGGTAAAACTGAAAGTTGATGGAGAGAGATGGGTGATTATTGGTGCATATGCACCTGGGCATGAGAAGAAAGATCATGAGAGGCAAGTGTTTTGGGAGCAGCTGAATGAGTGTGTTGGCGGTTTTGATGCACGAGACCGGGTTATAGTGATGGGTGATTTGAATGCAAAGGTGAGTAATGTGGCAGTTGAGGGAATAACTGGTATACATGGGGTGTTCAGTGTTGTAAATGGAAATGGTGAAGAGCTTGTAGATTTATGTGCTGAAAAAGGACTGGTGATTGGGAATACCTGGTTTAAAAAGCGAGATATACATAAGTATACGTATGTAAGTAGGAGAGATGGCCAGAGAGCGTTATTGGATTACGTGTTAATTGACAGGCGCGCGAAAGAGAGACTTTTGGATGTTAATGTGCTGAGAGGTGCAACTGTAAGGGATGTCTGATCATTATCTTGTGGAGGCTAAGGTGAAGATTTGTATGGGTTCTCAGAAAATAAGAGTGAATGTTGGGGTGAAGAGGGTGGTGAGAGTAAGTGAGCTTGGGGAAGGAGACTTGTGTGAGGAAGTACCAGGAGAGACTGAGTACAGAATGGAAAAAGGTGAGAGCAATGGAAGTAAGGGTAGTGGGGGAGGAATGGGATGTATTTAGGGAATCAGTGATGGAGTGCGCAAAAGATGCTTTTGGCATGAGAAGGGTGGGAGGTGGGTTGATTAGAAAGGGTAGTGAGTGGTTGGATAAAGAAGTAAGATTATTAGTGAAAGAGAAGAGAGAGGCATTTGGACGATTTTTGCAGAGAAAAAATGCAATTGAGTGGGAGATGTATAAAAGAAAGAGGCAGGAGGTCAAGAGAAAGGTGCAAGAGGTGAAAAAGAGGGCAAATGAGAGTTTGGGTGAGAGAGTATCATTAAATTTTAGGGAGAATAAAAAGATGTTCTGGAAGGAGGTAAATAAAGTGCGTAAGAGAAGGGAGCAAATGGGAACTTCAGTGAAGATCGCTAATGGGGAGGTGATTACAAGTAGTGGTGATGTGAGAAGGAGATGGAGTGAGTATTTTGAAGGTTTGTTGAATGTGTTTGATGACAGAGTGGCAGATATAGGGTGTTTTGGTCGAGGTGGTGTGCAAAGTGAGAGGGTTAGGGAAAATGATTTGGTAAACAGAGAAGAGGTAGTAAAAGCTTTGCGGAAGATGAAAGCCGGCAAGGCAGCAGGTTTGGATGGTATTGCAGTGGAATCTATCAAAAAAGGGGGTGACTGTATTGTTGACTGGTTGGTAAGGTTATCTAATGTATGTATGACTCATGGTGAGGTGCCTGAGGATTGGCGGAATGCGTGAATAGTGCCACTGTACAAAGGCAAAGGGGATAAGAGTGAGTGCTCAATTTACAGAGGTATAAGTTTGTTGAGTATTCCTGGGAAATTATATGGGAGGGTATTGATTGAGAGGGTGAAGGCATGTACAGAGCATCAGATTAAGGAAGAGCAGTGTGGTTTCAGAAGTGGTAGAGGATGTGTGGATCAGGTGTTTGCTTTGAAGAATGTATGTGAGAAATACTTAGAAAAGCAAAGGGATTTGTATGTAGCATTTATGGATCTGGAGAAGGCATATGATAGAGTTGATAGAGATGCTGTGTGGAAGGTATAAAGAATATATGGTGTGGGAGGCAAGTTGTTAGAAGCAGTGAAAAGTTTTTATCGAGGATGTAGGAAGAGAGGAAGTGATTGGTTCTCAGTGAATGTAGGTTTGCGGCAGGGGTGTGTGATGTCTCCATGGTTGTTTAATTTGTTTATGGATGGGGTTGTTAGGAGGTGAATGCAAGAGATTTGGAAAGAGGGGCAAGTATGAAGTCTGTTGTGGGTGAGAGAGCTTGGGAAGTGAGTCAGTTGTTCTTCGCTGATGATGCAGCGCTGGTGGCTGATTCATGTGAGAAACTGCAGAAGCTGGTGACTGGGTTTGGTAAAGTGTGTGAAAGAAGAAAGTTAAGAGTAAATGTGAATAAGAGCAAGGTTATTAGGTACAGTAGGGTTGAGGGTCAAGTCAATGGGGAGGTAAGTTTGAATGGAGAAAAACTGGAGGAAGTAAAGTGTTTTAGATATCTGGGAGTGGATCTGGCAGCGGATGGAACCATGGAAGCGGAAGTGAATCATAGGGTGGGGGAGGGGGCGAAAATCCTGGGAGCCTTGAAGAATGTGTGGAAGTCGAGAACATTATCTCTGAAAGCAAAAATGGGTATGTTTGAAGGAATAGTGGTTCCAACAATGTTGTATGGTTGCGAGGCGTGGGCTATGGATAGAGTTGTGCTCAGGAGGGTGGATGTGCTGGAAATGAGATGTTTGAGGACAATGTGTGGTGTGAGGTGGTTTGATCGAGTAAGTAATGTAAGGGTAAGAGAGATGTGTGGAAATAAAAAGAGTGTGGTTGAGAGAGCAGAAGAGGGTGTTTTGAAATGGTTTGGGCACATGGAGAGAATGAGGAAAGATTGACCAGGAGGATATATGTGTCGGAGGTGGAGGGAACGAGGAGAAGTGGGAGACCAAATTGGAGGTGGAAAGATGGAGTGAAAAAGATTTTGAGTGATCGGGGCCTGAACATGCAGGAGGGTGAAAGGCGTGCAAGGAATAGAGTGAATTGGATCGATGTGGTGTACCGGGGTTGACGTGCTGTCATTGGATTGAATCAGGGCATGTGAAGCGTCTGGGGTAAACCATGGAAAGTTGTGTGGGGCCTGGATGTGGAAAGGGAGCTGTGGTTTCAGGCATTATTGCATGACAGCTAGAGACTGAGTGTGAACGAATGGGGCCTTTGTTGTCTTTTCATAGCGCTACCTCGCGCACATGAGGGGGGAGGGGGATGGTATTCCATGTGTGGCGGGGTGGTGATGGGAGTGGGTAGGGGCGGGCAGTGTGAATTGTGTGCATGGGTATATGTGTATGTGTCTGTGTGTGTATATGTGTGTGTACGTTAAGATGTATAGGTGTCTGTATTTGCGCGTGTGGACGTGTGTGTGTATGCATGTGTATGGGGGTGGGTTGGGCCATTTCTTTCATCTGTTTCCTTGCGCTACCTCGCAAGCGCGGGAGACAGCGACGGAGCAAAATGAAATAAATAAAAATATATATATATATATATATATATATATATATATATATATATATATATATATATATATATATATATATATACATTGGTTCTCAGTGAATGTAGGTTTGCGGCAGGGGTGTGTGATGTCTAATTTGTTTATGGATGAGGTTGTTAGGGAGGTGAATGCAAGAGTTTTGGAAAGAGGGGCAAGTATGCAGTATGTTGTGGATGAGAGAGCTTGGGAAGTGAGTCAGTTGTTGTTCGTTGATGATACAGCGCTGGTGGCTGATTCATGTGAGAAACTGCAGAAGCTGGTGACTGAGTTTGATAAAGTGTGTGAAAGAAGAAAGTTAAGAGTAAATGTGAATAAGAGCAAGGTTATTAGGTACAGTAGGGTTGAGGGTCAAGTCAATTGGAGGTGAGTTTGAATGGAGAAAAACTGGAGGAAGTGAAGTGTTTTAGATATCTGGGAGTGGATCTGGCAGCGGATGGAACCATGGAAGCGGAAGTGGATCATAGGGTGGGGGCGGGGGCGAAAATCATGGGGGCCTTGAAGAATGTGTGGAAGTCGAGAACATTATCTCGGAAAGCAAAAATGGGTATGTTTGAAGGAATAGTGGTTCCAACAATGTTGTATGGTTGCGAGGCGTGGGCTATGGATAGAGTTGTGCGCAGGAGGATGGATGTGCTGGAAATGAGATGTTTGAGGACAATGTGTGGTGTGAGGTGGTTTGATCGAGTAAGTAACGTAAGGGTAAGAGAGGTGTGGAAATAAAAAGAGCGTGATTGAGAGAGCAGAAGAGGGTGTTTTGAAGTGGTTTTGGCACATGGAGAGGATGAGTGAGGAAAGATTGACCAAGAGGATATATGTGTCGGAGGTGGAGGGAACAAGGAGAAGAGGGAGACCAAATTGGAGGTGGAAAGATGGAGTGAAAAAGATTTTGTGTGATCGGGGCCTGAACATGCAGGAGGGTGAAAGGAGGGCAAGGAATAGAGTGAATTGGAGCGATGTGGTATACCGGGGTTGACGTGCTGTCAGTGGATTGAAGCAAGGCATGTGAAGCGTCTGGGGTAAACCATGGAAAGCTGTGTAGGTATGTATATTTGCGTGTGTGGACGTATGTATATACATGTGTATGGGGGGGGGTTGGGCCATTTCTTTCGTCTGTTTCCTTGCGCTACCTCGCAAACGCGGGAGACAGCGACAAAGTATAATAAAAATAAAAATATATATATATATATATATATATATATATATTCTTTCTTTTCTTTCAAACTATTCGCCATTTTCCGCGTTAGCGAGGAAGCGTTAAGAACAGAGGACTGAGCCTTTGAGGGAATATCCTTACCTGACTCCCTTCTCTGTTCCTTCTTTTGGAAAATTTAAAAGAAAAAAAAAATGATGAGAAGGGAGGATTTCCAGCCACCCGCTCCCTCCCCTTTTAGTCGCAATCTACGACACGCAGGGAATACGTGGGAAGTATTCTTTCTCCCCTATCCCCAGGGATAATATATATATATATATATATATATATATATATATATATATATATATATATATATATATATATATATATATATATATATATATATATATATATATATGTATATATATATATATATATATATATATATATATATATATATATATATATATATATATATATAATATATATATATATATATATATATATATATATATATATATATATATATATATATATATATATATATATATATATATATATATATATATATATATATATATATATATATATATATATATATATATATATATATATATATATATATATATATATAGCAGTGTGGTTTCAGAAGTGGTAGAGGATGTGTGGATCAGGTGTTTGCTTTGAAGAATGTATGTGAGAAATACTTAGAAAAGCAAATGGATTTGTATGTAGCATTTATGGATCTGGAGAAGGCATATGATAGAGTTGATAGAGTTGCTCTGTGGAAGGTACTAAGAGTATATGGTGTGGGAGGCAAGTTGTTAGAAGCAGTGAAAAGTTTTTATCGCGGATGTAAGGCATGTGTACGTGTAGGAAGAGAGGAAAGTGATTAGTTCTCAGTGAATGTAGGTTTGCGGCAGGGGTTTGTGATGTCTCCATGGTTGTTTAATTTGTTTATGGATGTGGTTGTTAGGGAGGTGAATGCAAGAGTTTTGGAAAGAGGGGCAAGTATGAAGTCTGTTGGGGATGAGAGAGCTGGGGAAGTGAGTCAGTTGTTGTTCGCTGATCATACAGCGCTGGTGGCTGATTGATGTGAGAAACTGCAGAAGCTGGTGACTGAGTTTGGTAAAGTGTGTGAAAGGAGAAAGTTAAGAGTAAATGTGAATAAGAGCAAGGTTATTAGGTACAGTATGGTTGAGGGTCAAGTCAATTGGGAGGTAAGTTTGAATGGAGAAAAACTGGAGGAAGTAAAGTGTTTTAGATATCTGGGAGTGGATCTGGCAGCGGATGGAACCATGGAAGCGGAAGTGGATCATAGGGTGGGGGATGGGGCGAAAATCCTGGGAGCCTTGAAGAATGTGTGGAAGTCGAGAACATTATCTCGGAAAGCAAAAATGGGTATGTTTGAAGGAATAGTGGTTCCAACAATGTTGTATGGTTGCGAGGCATGGACTATGGATAGAGTTGTGCGCAGGAGGATGGATGTGCTGGAAATGAGATGTTTGAGGACAATGTGTGGTGTGAGGTGGTTTGATCGAGTAAGTAACGTAAGGGTAAGAGAGATGTGTGGAAATAAAAAGAGCGTGGTTGAGAGAGCAGAAGAGGGTGTTTTGAAATGGTTTGGGCACATGGAGAGAATGAGTGAGGAAAGATTGACCAAGAGGATATATGTGTCGGAGGTGGAGGGAACGAGGAGAAGTGGGAGACGAAATTGGAGGTGGCAAGGTGGAGTGAAAAAGATTTTGTGTGATCGGGGCCTGAACATGCAGGAGGGTGAAAGGAGGGCAAGGAATAGAGTGAGTTGGATCGATGTGTGATACCGGGGTTGACGTGCTGTCAGTGGATTGAATCAGGGCATGTGAAGCGTCTGGGGTAAACCATGGAAAGCTGTGTAGGTATGTATATTGCGTGTGTGAAGTATGTATATACATGTGTATGGGGGGGGGGGGGCCATTTCTTTCGTCTGTTTCCTTGCGCTACCTCGCAAACGCGGGAGACAGCGACAAAGCAAAAAAAAAAGAAAAGAAATATTTATATATATATATATATATATATATATATATATATATATATATATTTTTTTTTTTTATTTTATTTTTGTGGCTGTCTCCCGCATTTGCGAGGTAGCGCAAGGAAACAGACGAAAGAAATGGCCCAACCCACCCCCATACACATGTATATACATACGTCCACACACGCAAAATATACATACCTACACAGCTTTCCATAGTTTACCCCAGACGCTTCACATGCCCGATTCAATCCACTGACAGCACGTCAACCCCGGTATACCACATCGATCCAATTCACTCTATTCCTTGCCCTCCTTTCACCCTCCTGCATGTTCAGGCCCCGATCACACAAAATCTTTTTCACTCCATCTTTCCACCTCCAATTTGGTCTCCCTCTTCTCCTCATTCCCTCCACCTCCGACACATATATCCTCTTGGTCAATCTTTCCTCACTCATTCTCTCCATGTGCCCAAACCATTTCAAAACACCCTCTTCTGCTCTCACAACCACGCTCTTTATATTTCCACACATCTCTCTTACCCTTACGTTACTTACTCGATCAAACCACCTCACACCACACATTGTCCTCAAACATCTCATTTCCAGCACATCCATCCTCCTGCGCACAACTCTATCCATAGCCCACGCCTCGCAACCATACAACATTGTTGGAACCACTATTCCTTCAAACATACTCATTTTTGCTTTCCGAGATAATGTTCTCGACTTCCACACATTCTTCAAGGCTCCCAGAATTTTCGCCCCCTCCCTCACCCTATGATTCACTTCCGCTTCCATGGTTCCATCCTCTGCCAGATCCACTCCCAGATATCTAAAACACTTCACTTCCTCCAGTTTTTCTCCATTCAAACTCACCTCCCAATTGACTTGACCCTCAACCCTACTGTACCTAATAACCTTGCTCTTATTCACATTTACTCTTAACTTTCTCCTTTCACACACTTTACCAAACTCAGTCACCAGCTTCTGCAGTTTCTCACATGAATCAGCTACCAGCGCTGTATCATCAGCGAACAACAACTGACTCACTTCCCAAGCTCTCTCATCCCCAACAGACTTCATACTTGCCCCTCTTTCCAAAACTCTTGCATTCAACTCCCTAACAACCCCATCCATAAACAAATTAAACAACCATGGAGACATCACACACCCCTGCCGCAAACCTACATTCACTGAGAACCAATCACTTTCCTCTCTTCCTACACGTACACATGCCTTACATCCTCGATAAAAACCTTTCACTGCTTCTAACAACTTGCCTCCCACACCATATATTCTTAATACCTTCCACAGAGCAACTCTATCAACTCTATCATATGCCTTCTCCAGATCCATAAATGCTACATACAAATCCATTTGCTTTTCTAAGTATTTCTCACATACATTTTTCAAAGCAAACACCTGATCCACACATCCTCTACCACTTCTGAAACCACACTGCTCTTCCCCAATCTGATGCTCTGTACATGCTTTCACTCTCTCAATCAATACCCTCCCATATAATTTACCAGGAATACTCAACAAACTTATACCTCTGTAATTTGAGCACTCACTCTTATCTCCTTTGCCTTTGTACAATGGCACTATGCACGCATTCCGCCAATCCTCAGGCACCTCACCGTGAGTCATACATACATTAAATAACCTTACCAACCAGTCAACAATACAGTCACCCCCCTTTTTAATAAATTCCACTGCAATACCATCCAAACCTGCTGCCTTGCCGGGTTTCATCTTCCGCAAAGATTTTACTACCTCTTCTCTGTTTACCAAATCATTTTCCCTAACCCTCTCACTTTGCACACCACCTCAACCAAAACACCCTATATCTGCCACTCTATCATCAAACACATTCAACAAACCTTCAAAATACTCACTCCATCTCCTTCTCACATCACCACTACTTGTTATCACCTCCCCATTTGCGCCCTTCACTGAAGTTCCCATTTGCTCCCTTGTCTTACGCACTTTATTTACCTCCTTCCAGAACATCTTTTTATTCTCCCTAAAATTTAATGATACTCTCTCACCCCAACTCTCATTTGCCCTTTTTTTCACCTCTTGCACCTTTCTCTTGACCTCCATTATGTGACATTCATTTTTTTTCTTTTCATTTCAAGCTAGAAGTTTCAGTTTTCTAAATTGTTTCTTACATTGTTCATATGTATATATATGTATGTGTGTGTGTGTGTGTGTGTATATGTGCGTGTGTGTGTGTATGTGTGTGTATGTGTATATATATATATGTATATTATCCCTGGGGGATAGGGGTGAAAGAATACTTCCCACGCATTCCTCGCGTGTCGTAGAAAGCGACTGGAGGGGACGGGAGCGGGGGGGCCAGAAATCCTCCCCTCCTTGTATTTTTTTAACTTTCTAAAATGGGAAACAGAAGAAGGAGTCACGCGGGGAGTGCTCATACTCCTCGACGGCTCAGATTGGGGTGCCTAAATGTGTGTGGATGTAACCAAGATGTGAAAAAAGGAGAGATAGGTAGTATGTTTGAGGAAAGGAACCTGGATGTTTTGGCTCTGAGTGAAACGAAGCTCAAGGGTGAAGGGGAAGAGTGGTTTGGGAATGTCTTGGGAGTAAAGTCAGGGGTTAGTGAGAGGACAAGAGCAAGGGAAGGAGTAGCAGTACTCCTGAAACAGGAGTTGTGGGAGTACGTGATAGAATGTAAGAAAGTAAATTCTCGATTAATATGGGTAAAACTGAAAGTTGATGGAGAGAGATGGGTGATTATTGGTGCATATGCACCTGGGCATGAGAAGAAAGATCATGAGAGGCAAGTGTTTTGGGAGCAGCTGAATGAGTGTGTTAGTGGTTTTGATGCACGAGACCGGGTTATAGTGATGGGTGATTTGAATGCAAAGGTGAGTAATGTGGCAGTTGAGGGAATAATTGGTATACATGGGGTGTTCAGTGTTGTAAATGGAAATGGTGAAGAGCTTGTAGATTTATGTGCTGAAAAAGGACTGATGATTGGGAATACCTGGTTTAAAAAGCGAGATATACATAAATATACTTATGTAAGTAGGAGAGATGGCCAGAGAGCGTTATTGGATTACGTGTTAATTGACAGGCTTGCGAAAGAGAGACTTTTGGATGTTAATGTGCTGAGAGGTGCAACTGAAGGGTTGTCTGATCATTATCTTGTGGAGGCTAAGGTAAAGATTTGTATGGGTTTTCAGAAAAGAAGAGTGAATGTTGGGGTGAAGAGGGTGGTGAGAGTAAGTGAGCTTGGGAAGGAGACTTGTGTGAGGAAGTACCACGAGAGACTGAGTACAGAATGGAAAAAGACGAGAACAATGGAAGTAAGGGTAGTGGGGGAGGATTGGGATGTATTTAGGGAATCAGTGATGGATTGCGCAAAAGATGCTTGTGGCATGAGAAGAGTGGGAGGTGGGTTGATTAGAAAGGGTAGTGAGTGGTGGGATGAAGAAGTATGGTTATTAGTGAAAGAGAAGAGAGAGGCATTTGGACGATTTTTGCAGGGAAAAAATGCAATTGAGTGGGAGATGTATAAAAGAAAGAGACAGGAGGTCAAGAGAAAGGTGCAAGAGGTGAAAAAGAGGGCAAATGAGAGTTGGGGTGAGAGAGTATCATTAAATTTTAGGGAGAATAAAAAGATGTTCTGGAAGGAGGTAAATAGAGAATAAGAGAAGGTAAATAAGAGAAGGGAGCAAATGGGAACTTCAGTGAAGGGCGCAAATGGGGAGGTGATAACAAGTAGTGGTGATGTGAGAAGGAGATGGAGTGAGTATTTTGAAGGTTTGTTGAATGTGTTTGATGATAGAGTGGCAGATATAGGGTGTTTTGGTCGAGGTGGTGTGCAAAGTGAGAGTATTAGGGAAAATGATTTGGTAAACAGAGAAGAGGTAGTAAAAGCTTTGCGGAAGATGAAAGCCGGCAAAGCAGCAGGTTTGGATGGTATTGCAGTGGAATCTATTAAAAAAGGGGGTGACTGTGTTGTTGACTGGTTGGTAAGGTTATTTAATGTATGTATGACTCATGGTGAGGTGCCTGATGATTGGTGGTATGCGTGGATAGTGCCATTGTACAAAGGCAAAGGGGATAAGAGTGAGTGCTCAAATTACAGAGGTATAAGTGTGTTGAGTATTCCTGGTAAATTATATGGGATGGTATTGATTGATAGGCTGAAGGCATGTACAGAGCATCAGACTGGGGAAGAGCAGTGTGGTTTCAGAAGTGGTAGAAGATGTGTGGATCAGGTGTTTGCTTTGAAGAATGTATGTGAGAAATACTTAGAAAAGCAAATGGATTTGTATGTAGCATTTATGGATCTGGAGAAGGCATATGGTAGAGTTGATAGAGATGCTCTGTGGAAGGTATTAAGAATATATGGTGTGGGAGGCAAGTTGTTAGAAGCAGTGAAAAGTTTTTATCGAGGATGTAAGGCATGTGTACGTGTAGGAAGAGAGGAAAGTGATTGGTTCTCAGTGAATGTAGGTTTGCGGCAGGGGTGTGTGATGTCCCCATGGTTGTTTAATTTGTTTATGGATGGGGTTGTTAGGGAGGTGAATGCAAGAGTTTTGGAAAGAGGGGCAAGTATGAAGTCTGTTGGGGATGAGAGAGCTTGGGAAGTGAGTCAGTTGTTGTTCGCTGATGATACAGCGCTGGTGGCTGATTCATGTGAGAAACTGCAGAAACTGGTGACTGAGTTTGGTAAAGTGTGTGAAAGAAGAAAGTTAAGAGTAAATGTGAATAAGAGCAAGGTTATTAGGTACAGTAGGGCTAAGGGTCAAGTCAATTGGGAGGTAAGTTTGAATGGAGAAAAACTGGAGGAAGTAAAGTGTTTTAGATATCTGGGAGTGGATCTGGCAGCGGATGGAACCATGGAAGCGGAAGTGAATCATAGGGTGGGGGAGGGGGCGAAAATCCTGGGAGCCTTGAAGAATGTGTGGAAGTCGAGAACATTATCTCTGAAAACAAAAATGGGTATGTTTGAAGGAATAGTGGTTCCAACAATGTTGTATGGTTGCGAGGCGTGGGCTATGGATAGAGTTGTGCGCAGGAGGGTGGATGTGCTGGAAATGAGATGTTTGAGGACAATGTGTGGTGTGAGGTGGTTTGATCGAGTAAGTAATGTAAGGGTAAGAGAGATGTGTGGAAATAAAAAGAGCGTGGTTGAGAGAGCAGAAGAGGGTGTTTTGAAATGGTTTGGGCACATGGAGAGAATGAGTGAGGAAAGATTGACCAGGAGGATATATGTGTTGGAGGTGGAGGGAACGAGGAGAAGTGGGAGACGAAATTGGAGGTGGAAAGATGGAGTGAAAAAGATTTTGTGTGATCGAGTCCTGAACATGCAGGAGGGTGAAAGGCGTGCAAGGAATAGAGTGAATTGGAGCGATGTGGTATACCGGGGTTGACGTGCTGTCAGTGGATTGAATCAATATATATATATATATATATATATATATATATATATATATATATATATATATATATATATATATATATATATATATATATATATATATATATATATATATATATATATATATATATATATATATATATATATATATATATATATATATATATATATATATCTTTTCTTTCATACTATTCGCCATTTCCCGCATTAGCGAGGTAGCGTTGAGAACAGAGGACTGGGCCCTTGAGGGAATATCCTCACCTGGGCCCCTTCTCTGTTCCCTCTTTTGGAAAATTAAAAAAAAAAGTGAGAGGGGAGGATTTCCAGCCTCCCGCTCCCTCCCCTTTTAGTCGCCTTCTACGACACGCAGGGAATACGTGGGAAGTATTCTTTCTCCCCTATCCCTATATATATATATATATATGTATATATATATATATATATATATATATATATATATATATATATATATATATATATATATATATATATATATATATATATATATATATATATACATATATATATATATATATATATATATATATATATATATATATATATATATATATATATATATATATATATATATATATATATATGTATATATATATATATATATATATATATATATATATATATATATATATATATATATATATATATATATATATATATATATATATATATATATATATATATATATATATTGTTTACTTTAATTGAGAGAGCCTTACCAGTCTGACCATTATAACACGTATTACAGCTTTTACAAGGGATTCTGTAAACACAGCCTGCAGAGTCTTCTGGTGAGTTTTTTATTATGATATTTTTAGTAACATAGTATTCCTGAAGGTTACATTTACACTGAAAGATTTTAATAAGTTTGAAACTAAGGTAAAACTATCCCTAAATGGGAGAACTACAAGGTTCTTAGTATTAAAGGAAATTTTGGGATTAACTCTATAAAATGATATCTTTGCTAACTTGAGAGATTTATTAACGAAAGATCTCGGATACTGTAACTTGGATCCAATAGAATTCATCTTCTCACACACCTCATCAATAAATTTTGGACTGCATCGACGTCATACCTTAAGGAACTTTGATTGGAATGATGATTGTTTAATTCTATTGTGTTGAGCTGAGTATTTATGAATATAAGAACAAATCATCATTCCTGGATAATAGAGCCTCTACATTTAAATGATTTATATTTTTGTTTTTAAAATTTACGTTCTTAATCCTTTCTGTTAGGTCAGAGGAGCTCTTTAAGTGTTCTCCACCGATGGAACTGTATGAGTTGAGAAACTGCTTGGCCAGGCGATTGGCCCACCTACACAGAGCACTGCCAATTTCAGATGTTGATAACCTCATAAGAATTCAAGGTTAGTTAACCTTCGGCAGTCCTTTCATTGACGAGATATATCGTCTAATAGGTTCGGTAACCTTTTCCCTTTGACAGTCCTTGTGAGGATCGTAAGGATCTTCCCTCCTGGTTGAATCGTTCTACATCTCTCCCCGTATGACTCCTCTGCCTCCTCTCGTATGTGGACCAGTCGCTCAATGGATTCATTGTCCTCGAGCGATTATGCAACATATTGGCAGTGATTCTGGCTTAGCGTCAAACAGACCAAAACCACCTGACGAAAACGGCGAGAATGATTTAGCAAGATGCAAGTTCTTTGTACTTCCTAACTCGCAAAATGCACACGTCATATACAATATCTTGAAGGGGACAAAGCAAGCAATGCTGCATCACCTGGAAGAAAAATTGGCAAACTTATGAATGGAAACGAAGTAAGCAAAACAACACTAATAACACAACAAGCATGGTTTATATAATCCCCTGCAACGGATGCCAACAAGCCTATATCACTGAGATAGCACATGGTTTAGACAGAATAATGACGGAACAAAAAAGAGGCTTAAGGAACCAAGGAACGTCGAAAGCACTCGTGGAAGATGGGCATCTGCCCAAGTGGGACGGGACTGTGTTGTATCTTGGGCCCTGGAGGAGCGCGAGGAAGGCTGCAGTTGCAGCACACATACGAGCGGAAAATTCACAAGTAATACTTGGTTGAGATTGTTCATTTGGCGGAGATTCCAGGTCATATTACAAAGTACAAGTGGTCTCAACGGGAGGAAGGCGAGGCCAACGGACCAGTCTAGCCAATGGGAGAATGAAAGTCAAACGGGTATGAGACCAACCGGATGAGGAACGATGCACATATAAAAGCTTGATGTTTCCATGATGTGTTGGTGTACTTGAGGAAAATCTTATGACGAAACATCTAGAATAAAGTCTGATCTAACCTTGTATTTCTCCATCACTTCATTATCTCCATATTTGTAATAATGGATACTGAACATGTTTCTTTATCATCATACAAATTTTAAAACTTCTTATGCTGTCTGCATTCACGATTGCATCACACATTCTATTCCATTCATTCAATTCTCTTATACGATGAAAATATGTTTTTTTCATATTTTCAGAATAAGCCTCGTGCTAATTTCATGCCATGGCCTCTGGTTGCTCTAATTGCATGTGTGTGTAATTACCCATTTGCAGAGGATGGGAAGAGAGCTCTACTCTCGTATAACCTTATTTCTTTTTATTTACTCCGAAATTTTGCAATCAGGCAAGATTAGCATGTAGCGTTTACTGCAGGAAAATTTAGAATTAAGAACAAAAATCGTGAGAGATCTTTTCAACTCTTATACGCAAGATGGAGAAAAGTGTGGTTTTGAAATGAATGCTGCAACCCACTAGTATGTCGCACAGAAAGAAAGGACAGGAACCTGGGTCAGGAAGGGAAACTTCCCAGCTACTGTCCTAGTGCTGGCTCGCGGTGACGCCGTCACCAACCTTCCGACACCCAGGCGGCAGTACCTCCCTGGTAGGTGGTTGCCTGTTGTCTATGTGTGTGTGTGTGTGTGTGTGTGTGTGTGTGTGTGTGTGTGTGTGTGTGTGTAATTACCTACTTTAGCTGCACGGGAAGGAAGGTTTACACTCTCGGGGCCCGAACTTTTGAACTAGTTAAAATATCGCACAACTTTTTCAACTTCTGTATACTATCCACATTTACTATCTCATAGCTCAATATATTCTATTCATCCACTATCTTAAAACCATAAAAGTACTTCTTTACATCCTTTCTAGCGAGTTCATCTTTTGATCTTATCTTATATGACCTGGTTGTTCTACCTTTATGTCATGAAGTTGGTTTAAAACAAAGCTTGTGATCAGGTCACCATTCACTCTTATCTCTTCCATCATGAGATATTCTGAGGCCTCCAGCCCCTCCCAGGAAATCACTTCTCTAAATTTCGATAACGTCTTTGCTCTCCACCTCTGGATCTTACTTTTTCGTGACTCTTTAAGGGCGGTAACCAAACTTGAAAAGCATATTCCTGTTCAGACCTAATGTAAAATGTAAAAAGCTTGCTGAATGCTATTCTGATATTTACCTGTGGTCACTTTGTCTCCTTTATTATTCTCCAAACATGGGATTCTAGCGACAGGTGAAGGACAATGTCAGCCCCCAAGTCACTCTCACGTACAGATTCCTGCAGCTTATCACGTGCTAGATGATATTCGTATTGAGGCCCTTCACCGCGTCCCAACCCTCATTACGTTATTCGGGTTGAATTTCATCAACTATGTGTCTTTGGAGTGTGCTGGCCATCTCTCCTACTTACATACGTATACTTATGTATATCTCTCTTTTTAAATCAGGTATTCCGAATCACCAGTCCCTTTTCAGCACACAAATCTACAAGCTCTTCATCATTTCCATTTACAACATTGAACACCCCATGTATACCAATTATTCCCTCAACTGCCACATTACTCACCTTTGCATTCAAATCATCCATTACTAAAACCCGGTCTCGTGCATCAAAACCACTAACACTTACTCAGCTGTTCCCAAAGCACTTGCCTCTCATGATCTTTCTTCTCATGCCCAGGTGCATAGGCACCAATAATCACCAATCTCTCTCCATCCACTTTTAGTTTTACCCATATCAATCTAGAGATTACTTTCTTATACTCTATCACATACTCCCACCACTCCTGTTTCAGGAGTAGTGCTACTCCTTCCCTTGCTCTTGTCCTCTCACCAACCCCTGACTTTACTCCCAAAATATTCCCAAACCACTCTTCCTCCTTTACCCTTGAGCTTCGTTTCACTCAGAGCCAAAACATCCAGGCTCCTTTCTTCAAACATACTACCTATCTCTCCTTTTTTCTCATCTTGGTTACATCCACACACATTTAGACTCCCCAATCTGAGCCTTCAAGGAGGATGAGCACTCCTCGCGTGACTCCTTCTTCCGTTTCCCCTTTTAGAAAGTTAAAATACAAAGAGGGGTGGGTTTCTAGGCCACCGCTCCCGTCCCCTTTGGTCGCCTTCTACGACACGTGAGGAATGCATGGGAAGTATTCTTTCTTCCCTATCCCCAGGATAGGGTATTGATTGAAGGTGAAAACATTGCAGAGCATCAGATTGGGGAAGAGCAGTGTGGTTTCAGGAGTGGTAGAGGATGTGTGGATCAGGTGTTTGCTTTGAAGAATGTATGTGAGAAATACTTAGAAAAGCAAACGGATTTGTATGTAGCGTTTATGGATCTGGAGAAGGCATATGATAGCGTTGATAGAGATGCTCTGTGGAAGATACTAAGAATATATGGTGTGGGAAGAAAGTTACTAGAAGCAGTGAAAAGCATTTATCGAGGATGTAAGGCACGTGTATGAGTAGGAAGAGAGGAAAGTGATTGGTTCTCAGTGAATGTCGGTTTGCGGCAAGGGTGTGTGATGTTTCCATGGTTGTTTAATTTGTTTATGGATGGGGTTGTTAGGGAGGTGAATGCAAGAGTTTTGGAGAGAGGGGCAAGTATGCAATCTGTTGTGGATGAGAGGAGTTAGGAAGTGAGTCAGTTGTTGTTCGCTGATAATACAGCGCTGGTGGCTGATTCGGGTGAGAAACTGCAGAAGCTGGTGACTGAGTATGGTAAAGTGTGTGAAAGAAGAAAGCTGAGAGTAAATGTGAATAAGAGCAAGGTTATTAGGTACAGTAGGGTTGAGGGACAAGTCAACTGGGAGGTAAGTTTGAATGGAGAAAAACTGGAGGAAGTGAAGTGTTTTAGATATTTGGGAGTGGATTTGGCAGCGGATGAAACCATGGAAGCGGAAGTGAATCATAGGGTGGGGGAGGGGGCGAAAGTTCTAGAAGCG
>NC_092225.1:575475-636441 GCF_036320965.1 Panulirus ornatus
TGGACAGGATTGGGGAACTCTCATCTCATCAGCAACTTAGGTCTCTCCAACTCCAAAAATATCAGGTATATTTTTTCCTAGTTCCATCCTTAAATTTCAACTCTTTGTCAATGAGTAGTTCCCTATACGCATTGATATATATTACTTCCAGTCTGACATGTCCATCACATAGCACTTCTGGCCTCTCAGCGGTTCTGGCGGGGATGTTCCTCTTTTCTTATTCATTTGGTGTCTTTTTTCCTATTGACTGCTTCGTGTGCCATCCTGATCATTCATGGTTATCACTGTATATCTATTCTGGATCCATAAAATTTATCTGGAGGATTATGTAACATCAACATCACCATGCATTTCTTTCCTACAGTTTCTGTCTGAAAGGACCACTTCCACTATTACCTGAAACTTAGGGCTGTCTCACATTAAGAGGGCTTTTCCTCCTCCTCCTTTGCCTTTTCTTTCCTGCCTTATTAGCACCTACCCAGCTGGATAGAGCAGGCGAGATCTTATCTCTTGTGTCTACAACTCCAGCAGTGCCAGGTGGGTTTTCCTCAGTAGATCCTTAAGCTCCGGATCTTTACCATTAGCATTTGTGAACATTACTTTGTCAAACATTACTCATCGCCTGTATCCCGAATCCCTCTGTGCCCCGTTTTCTTGACTCATTTGATGTCTTCATTTTCTTAACATCCCACTGTATTCTTTGGTTTTCTTTGTCTCTCCGGTATATCACGTTTAATGTATACTTCACTAAAATGCTCCTTGTTTCAGTGTTTGTAAGCCTGCCTGATTGCCTTCTGTCTAGACAACTTCAAATCGAGAGTAACCATAACTGGTCACTCCCTCACGACTTCATGTTAACCACCAGTTCTCCTTTCTATTATCACACAAATTACGTTTGGCTTTTTTATGGTATTCAGTAATCTTCCAATGAGCATTCCTTCTTTCTTACCCTTTCCTTTTTGTCAGGTGTACGATCTTCTTCCAATCCAAAAAAAAAGGAGAAAAAAAAAAACCAGTGATTTACGTCTATCTACTACGTCTTGCTTTACTAATCTTTCTAATTTTGGTACCAGCCACTTTTCATCTAGATCCTTCAGTGATGATTTATCGACCCTCGAGTCCATGACTTCCTTTAAAGTCTCCTTTTAAGCTAACAAACACTGATACGGTGTACTCTGTCCTTTACTAAACCTATCATCAACCAGGCGGTAGATTCTCTTCTTTGCGTGGGTGTGTGCGGGCATGTGCGGGCATGTGCGTGCTTGTGTGTTACACACGTAAAAGCTAATTGAATTATATATACATCAGTTAGAGTGTACTCCTATCATCAAATCCACTTAACAGTAGAGAGCTGCCTAACTGGTTCTACCGGACGGGTGAGTTGGATAGTCTTATTAAGGAGACCTGCTCCGTGTTGAGCCTTCCCCTCTCTGTACACTGGACAAAGTTTCTTGCTGAACTTCTGCCTTCTGTACAGCGGATGAGCTCCGTGTTGAACCCCCCCCCCCCCTCACTCCGTGCAGCGGACCAGTTCCTTGTTGAACTCCTTTCCCTCCGTACAGCGCACCAGATCCTTATTGAACTCCTTCCCTTCCGTAAAGCGGACCAGCTCCTTGTTGAACCCTTCTCATCCGTACAGTGGACCAGATCCGTGTTGAACCTTTCCAACTTCTTACAGCTGACCAGCACCTCTTTGAGGAACCCTTCCCTCAAAGTGAGGCCATCATGCTCACTGATAGTGTTATCATGCTCAAGGGCCATAACGTCATGCCTAAGGGCCGGAACATCGTGCTCAAAGGCCTTGATGTCATGCTTAAGGAATTACAATAGTCCTGAAGGGTCGCACCGTCGTGCTCAAGGATGGTACCGTCGTGCTCAACGGTCGTACCGTCATGCTCAAGGGTCGCACCGTCATGCTTAAGGGTAGTACCGTCATGCTTAAGGGTCGAACCGTCATGCTCAAGTAATTGACAAAATATCTTCAACAAACTTATCATGTTCCTCGAAGGACATGCTCCACAGCCTAGACCATAGCAATATATGGACACCAATCATCCATCCCTTGACTACTGTTTCTCCTTCAAGAACTGTGTGCAATAGTAACCTTCCATTGCTTACAATATCTAAACCAAAGAGAATATTACGGCGGGATTACCTGTGAAGTCAACAGAAAGCAATGACGTGCTGATTTTTCTTGAAGAGTCTAGATTAAATGGAAAGGTGGGCTGGGGTTATTTATCGTCTTAAACCGAACACAGCGGTACTTCTAGAATCCTTGGAGGTGTCCAAACTGAACACCATAAGGCTATCACGTCTATTGTTTTTTGAAATTTGCTATGACGATGTTATGACTGACATAGAGGTATGATTATTTAGTTTAGCAATTAATTGATAAAACTCCTAGTCTTCATGGTTTTGGAAAATGAGCTTCACTTTCTTCGTTACCGTAAATATTCAGCGGATTATGTCGTGAGACCCACATTAGGGGGTAGGTGGTGGTGCTTCGAGTAGCGCACCAGCAGGCAGGAGAGGTTACCATCCTGGCACCAGCAGGAGGGGGTCACCGTCCGGCTACCACGTTGTATCACCAGTGTTTATGATCTTTTGTATACGGTCCTGTATGCCTACTTCAGTGATGTTTTTCAGCAGCTGTTGCCTCTTCGTTCTTTGTGCTGGTCCACAGCTGTACTTACCTGGTTCTTGGTGCTGTTCCACAGCTGTTCTTTCCTGGTTCTTTGTGCTGGTCCACAGCTGTTCTTTCCTTGTTCTTGGTGCTGGTCCGCAGCTGTTCTTTCCTGGTTCTTGGTGCTGGTTCACAGCTGTTCTTACCTGGTTCTTGGTGCTGGTCCACAGCTGTTCTTACCTGGTTCTTGGTGCTGGTCCGCAGCTGTTCTTTCCTGGTTCTTGGTGCTGGTTCACAGCTGTTCTTACCTGGTTCTTTGTGCTGGTTCACAGCTGTTCTTACCTGGTTCTTGGTGCTGGTCCACAGCTGTTCTTTCCTGGTTCTTGGTGCTGGTCCACAGCTGTTCTTACCTGGTTCTTGGTGCTGGTCCACAGCTGTTCTTACCTGGTTCTTGGTGCTGGTCCACAGCTGTTCTTACCTGGTTCTTGGTGCTGGTCCACAGCTGTTCTTACCTGGTTCTTGGTGCTGGTCCACAGCTGTTCTTTCCTGGTTCTTGGTGCTGTTCCACAGCTGTTCTTACCTGGTTCTTGGTGCTGGTCCACAGCTGTTCTTTCCTGGTTCTTGGTGCTGTTCCACAGCTGTTCTTTCCTGGTTCTTGGTGCTGGTCCACAGCTGTTCTTACCTGGTTCTTTGTGCTGGTCCACAGCTGTTCTTTCCTGGTTCTTGTTGCTGGTCCACAGCTGATCTTTTCTGGTTCTTGGTGGTGGTCCACAGCTGTTCTTTCCTGGTTCTTGTTGCTGGTCCACGGCTGATCTTTCCTGGTTCTTGGTGCTGGTCCACAGCTGTTCTTTCCTGGTTCTTGGTGCTGGTCCACAGCTGATCTTTCCTGGTTCTTGGTGCTGGTCCACAGCTGTTTTTTCCTGGTTCTTGGTGCTGGTCCACAGCTGTTTTTTCCTGGTTCTTGGTGCTTGCCGACAACTGTTTTTCTCTGGGCAGGGCACACTGAACTGTGCATTTCCATAACTATCATCAGTCGTCCAGACTGATTCTGTGACCGAGACTGGTCTTATAACTGGGTAAGTCGAGGAAAAACCCACATATGTATTTTTACAAGGAAAGTGTGTGCCATTGAGGACCTCTGAGAGACGAACAGAATATACCTGAAATAATTTCATTAGTGACTGAAACGCTTCGTATGGGGAAGTAGCCAGCAGCTCCCAAATCTATTCCTTACTTTTTTGATTCACATAAGTAACATAAGTGAACTGCACCTAGGGACTGGGCAACAAAGAATACATTACTTAACAATTGATATGATAAGTAAACTACTTTATAGTGAAAATATAGCATGGGCAATACATGCCCGGGTTATAAACATCTTGGGTAAAAAAAAATGCCCAAAGAAAGGAAGAAAATCATGGCTCCTCGTGCGTTTGAAGGCCTGCTTCTTAAAGGTAGACAGATTATAAGAAAAGACGTAAAAATGAAGATGATTCCACAACTTCTCCGTTTAAGGAACGGAGACACCATCATGGCCAATCCTCGTGTGATCGGTCTCCACATAGAAACTATGGGAAGCAAGAGCCAGATTGCGTGCCACAGGTGGCAGGGTACATGCAGACTTTCCACGAGAAAAGTGATAGGAAAAAATTACTTGTAGAACAGGAAGGGCGCAGCAAAAACACGGCAGACAGAAAGGAATGGCTGGAAAAGGTGATATCTGGTAAAGTAATGAGACAGAAGACTCCGCTCTGACTCAGAAGAAGGTAGAGGAGGAGCCGCCCCAGATATGCCGCAGCACTTCACTACTGGGGGAATAAACCCTTTGTAGATGTAAAATAGCCGGTCATAAGGCATAGAATACACCACCAGTTCAGTATCCCCACCTTTTGAGAAGCAGATTTCATGATTATAATGCCGTGGGGTTTCCAGGATAGAGCAGAGGATATGGTTATGCCAAACATGTTTATGATATTACATGGTTCAGTTGTAGCTTTGTGAGACTGAACAGAGGGGAAATGAGTGACATTAAAAAAAAAAGAATATATATTTATATATATATGTAGAAGCAACGTTTTAGCTCTATTAAATCAAACCAAGTTACTACTTCCCCATTCAGAGATGCTACACAGGTCCAAATTAAGAGAATGGGTATTAGGGGTCGTGGGAGCGAATTGTTGTAGAGTGGAATCATGTGCAGAGCCACACGCACCAAAGAACAATACATATCGAGGTACGTCTACCATATGAAATACGGTTGTACTCAGAATTCAGTTTTCAAAAGCGGTGCCATACTGGACATAGAGCTATACAAACAAGATCCACACGAGATACAGACGCGTATACGGCAGAAGTGGGGAGTCATACTCAACATCAAAAGCAAAGAACTATGCACAGAATATGCGGGACAATGAACCATGATTACAGACTAGGCTAAGAGTTAGGGCAACACGAGCGTAAAACTCTCTTCAGCGAACAAATAGTAATTCACACACACACACACACACACACGTGTACACACACACACACACACACACACACACACACACACACACACACACAAACACACGCACAAAAAAACAGGGAAATCTGTTTAGGGCGTCTAAGGAGAGTAAATTTTTGTGCGCTGGTGGGTTGGCGTCCATGTTTGGTGCGTGGAGCTGATATCTGGGCTTGCGTGGCCTGGGGCAGGTCCTCTCAGCTCACCACACGAGAGCGATAAGGAAACCCGTGATAGATATCACATTATAGTAGGGAGGATGTGTACCGGGTCGCCTGCCGTATCTGCTAGTGTTACTACCTCGCCCCTGACGGTGCCCACAGAACCCTGGCCGGGTCTCCTGCATGATGTATGACCGAGAGAATGACGTGAAGGTTTGTTGAACATATTAGCGTGGTACGGAGGAAAGGGATGACTGATAGTGTTTACACTGTTACGAAATGATTCCAGAATATTAAATCTCTCTCTCTCTCTCTCTCTCTCTCTCTCTCTCTCTCTCTCTCTCTCTCTCTCTCTCTCTCTCTCTCTCTCTCTCTCTCTCTCTCTCTCTCTCTCTCTCTCTCTCTCCATATCTATTTACTTACTATTTCTTTATAATTGATCGCCGTTTCCCGCATTAGATGAGGTCGGGCAAGGGTGTGGGTTTTGGGAAGATGAGGTTGGACAGGGGTGTGGGGTGCGGGAAGATGAAGTAGGGCAGGGGTGTGGGGTGTGGGAAGATGAAGTAGGGCAGGGATGTGGGGTGTGGGAATATGAAGTAGGGCAGGGGTGTGGGGTGTGGGAAGATGAAGTAGGGCAGGGGTGTGGGGTGTGGGAAGATGAAGTAGGGCAGGGATGTGGGGTGTGGGAATATGAAGTAGGGCAGGGATGTGGGGTGTGGGAATATGAAGTAGGGCAGGGGTGTGGGGTGTGGGAAGATGAAGTAGGGCAGGGGTGTGGGGTGTGGGAAGATGAAGTAGGGCAGGGGTGTGGGGTGTGGAAGATGAAGTAGGGCAGGGGTGTGGGGTGTGGGAAGATGAAGTAGGGCAGGGATGTGGGGTGTGGGAAGATGAAGTAGGGCAGGGGTGTGGGGTGTGGGAAGATGATGTAGGGCAGGGGTGTGGGGTGTGGAAGATGAAGTAGGGCAGGGATGTGGGGTGTGGGAATATGAAGTAGGGCAGGGGTGTGGGGTGTGGGAAGATGAAGTAGGGCATGGGTTTGGGGTGTGGGAAGATGAAGTAGGGCAGGGGTGTGAGGTGTGGGAAGATGAACTAGGGCAGGGGTGTGGGGTGTGGGAAGATGAAGTAGGGCAGGGGTGTGGGGTGTGGGAAGATGAACTAGGGCAGGGATGTGGGGTGTAGGAAGATGAAGTAGGGCAGGGGTGTGGGGTGTGGGAAGATGAAGTAGGGCAGGGGTGTGGGGTGTGGGAAGATGAAGTAGGGCAGGGGTGTGGGTGTGGGAAGATGAACTAGGGCAGGGGTGTGGGGTGTGGGAAGATCATCAGGGGTGTTGGCTGCGGGAAGATGAGGTCGTCAGGGGTGTTGTGTGTGGGAAGATGAGGTCGTCAGGGGTGTTGTGTGTGGGAAGATGAGGTCGTCAGGGGTGTTGTGTGTGGGAAGATGAGGTCGTCAGGGGTGTTGTGTGTGGGAAGATGAGGTCGTCAGGGGTGTTGTGTGTGGGAAGATGAGGTCGTCAGGGGTGTTGTGTGTGGGAAGATGAGGTCGTCAGGGGTGTTGTGTGTGGGAAGATTAGGTCGTCAGGGGTGTTGTGTGTGGGAAGATTAGGTCGTCAGGGGTGTTGTGTGTGGGAAGATTAGGTCGTCAGGGGTGTTGTGTGTGGGAAGATGAGGTCGTCAGGGGTGTTGTGTGTGGGAAGATGAGGTCGTCAGGGGTGTTGTGTGTGGGAAGATGAGGTCGTCAGGGGTGTTGTGTGTGGGAAGATTAGGTCGTCAGGGGTGTTGTGTGTGGGAAGATTAGGTCGTCAGGGGTGTTGTGTGTGGGAAGATGAGGTCGTCAGGGGTGTTGTGTGTGGGAAGATGAGGTCGTCAGGGGTGTTGTGTGTGGGAAGATGAGGTCGTCAGGGGTGTTGTGTGTGGGAAGATGAGGTCGTCAGGGGTGTTGTGTGTGGGAAGATTAGGTCGTCAGGGGTGTTGTGTGTGGGAAGATTAGGTCGTCAGGGGTGTTGTGTGTGGGAAGATGAGGTCGCCAGGGGTGTTGTGTGTGGGAAGATGAGGTCGTCAGGGGTGTTGTGTGTGGGAGGGAGCGTGGGGCTGGGCCGGGAGCGTGCTGGGGGGTATCCAGTATCCTGCTGCTTATGGCTATAGAGTTATTAGGTTACCTTATATTGCCGCCAGGGGGCACCCACCTGCCTGCCTGACAACTCCCATGTACATGGTGAAGTAACGTGTACGTGGTGAACTACCATGTACATAATGAACTACCATGTACATGGTGAAGTAACGTGTACGTGGTGAACTACCATGTACATAGTGAACTACCATGTACATGGTGAAGTAACGTGTACGTGGTGAACTACCATGTACATAGTGAACTACAGCGTATATGGTGAAGTGCCGTGTACATGGTGAACCACCGTGTACATAGTGAACTACAGCGTATATGGTGAAGTGCCGTGTACATGGTGAACCACCGTGTACATAATGTACTTCAGTGTACATGGTGAGCTCCCGTGTATATAGCGCACTCCCATGTACACAGTGAAATCTCATGTACATAATGAACTACAGAGTACATAGTTTACTTCAGTGGATATAAAGAACTTATGGGTACATAGTGTACTCCAGTGTACATAGTGAACTCCAATGTACATGATGTACTACCATGCACATAGTGTACAAACATGTACATAGTGTACTCCCCTGTATATAGTGCACTCCCGTGTATTTGTGAACTCCCCTGTCCATAGTGTACTCCCATGTACATAGTGATCTCACGCGTATATGGCGTACTCCCGCGTACATCGTGAAATTCCATGTACATAGTGAACAGCCATGAGCATAGAGACCTCCCGCGTATAAAGTGTACACCCGTGTACATAGTGAGCATCCATGTAATTGTTGATCTTCCGTATACATAGGGAACTACCTTGAGCATAGTCAAGTTCCGTTTACCTGATGAACTCCCGTGTATCCAGTGGACTCCCGTATTCATATTAGAATCCCTTGTGCACGATGAATGCCGTGCACGCATAGAACACCCGTGCACATATTAAAGCTCCGTGTACGTACACGGTGAACTATCGTATGTTGTGATGTCCCGTGTGTACGGTGGTTGCCCCAATTTATAGTTATTTCCATTGAAATGTTCAGGATCATCACAGCAGGTCTACTAATGTGAGGCCAGACCACTAGGCATTTCTCAAAGTCCTTCGTCTTTTTTTTCATATTGTTTCGTACTTAAAGAGGTGAGGTACTTTTTTTTCTCCGTGTGTGCAGTAAACTTCAGCACATTACAGTACCTTAAAGTATGGTGTAGTTTCCCGTGTACAGTCTCGCCTATTTTTGTAATCCCTCTCCGTGCTTTACCATCTTGTCTCCAACTGCATAGATTACGAATCTCAGGACGCCATCGCTGTCCGTCAACAGGACGCCTCGTATCTGACCATCAAGTCTTATGCTGTCTGTCCTTCCCATGTTGTACCCCAATGTCCTGGTGGGGATGAGGAGTTTCCTCGCTGGGAGTAATATCTTGTGATTCCTGTGTGTGTGTGTGTGTTGTGTGTGTGTGTGTGTGTGTGTGTGTGTGTGAACTTTTGTTCATTACTGGCTCTTTTGTTCGTTTGAAATTTTCCATTTTCTTCGTCAACTTCTGTCTGGGTGGTAGGTAAAATCAATGAACACACGATTTTTCAGAACAAGGTTATTCTTAGGCGCTTTGAATTCCTCCTGAAGATAGGCAGAGAACGCGTCTTCACGTAGCCGACGCCAGTGTCTACAGGGAACTTTTATGCTGTGGAAGACATCTTGCCTTGGAAGACATCTTGCCTTGGAAGACATCTTGCCTTGGAAGACATCTTGCCTTGGAAGACATCTTGCCTTGGAAGACATCTTGCCTTGGAAGACATCTTGCCTTGGAAGACATCTTGCCTTGGAAGACATCTTGCCTTGGAAGACATCTTGCCTTGGAAGACATCTTGTGAATGAAATTCAGTCAATTTATGACACCTTGCGAGTATAATGAGTCCACTCAAGATATCATGTAAGTATAATCGGTCCTCCTTAGACACTTTGTATCATTAGTCGACTTCATACATCTTTTAAGTATAATTAGTCCACTTAAGGCACCTTGGAAGCGTATAGCCTGTCCGTTTAAGACACCTTGTAAGTATAGCCAACCAACTCAGCACGCCTTGTAAGTATAGCCAATCTAATTTAAACATCTTATAAGTATAATGAATACACTCCTGAGTGGTCAGGTAGAACCAAGCTGGATGTAAGAGCACGACGGCACGACTCTTGAACACGACGGTGCGGCCCTTGAGCACGACAAGTACGACCCTTTATCACGACCCTTGGTTACGGTAACCTAACCTAACCTAACTCCTGAATCGTGCCGTCGTGCTCAGGAATCATACCGTCCTGCTCCATAGCATGGATCATAGCCAGGGTTTATATCCTCACTGCTCAGGCCACTGTGTCCCCCCGCCCCTGACGAAATACAGCCTCCCTCCGCCCACGTCATCAGAAGATAATATAATTTTTTTGGCTCCCATGTCCCCAAGTTATATCTTAATCTCGGCCCCTAAGGTTAGTTTTCAGGTTTGAACCACCATCAACCCTTACGTCCTCGGAGAGTAAGATGTTGTCTGTTGTGGTTCAGGTCTGTAAATTGTAACTTCATTTCCCGCACATCACTTCACGAGGCGCGCTGTTGTTTGTCTTAGGCGCTACAGAGGCCGCGGCCTGGAATGTTTACTGGTTATCAAGGTGACAGAGGGCTGCGCCCGGCATGTAAATAACAGGAGGGACCTCATGTAGGGCCTTCCCTCCTGAGAGAGAGAGAGAGAGAGAGAGAGAGAGAGAGAGAGAGAGAGAGAGAGAGAGAGAGAGAGAGAGAGAGAGAGAGAGAGAGAGAGAGAGAGAGAGAGAGAGAGAGAGAGAGAGAGAGAGAGAGAGATTCTTATATGAGTACAGATGTCTACCTGAACGCGGTAATCGCACATTGCTTATGATGTATCACTGACGGGTTAGCAATAACACGAGCACACTTCATACAGGCGATTATGTAAACCGTTAGATGTAGAGAAAGGTTGATAGATTTATAGAGCAAAAATGGCATTCAGCTGTACAGATGGTACGATAAAGATCTGCAGATATGCCCAGCGATGACTTATGGGAAGTTAAACCAGGCTGTTAAGATTGCTGGGTAAGACGTGAAGTTATGAAGACAGAGACAGGGTTGAGAGAAACATCTCCTTCGGTCCATCTGATCAGTATTCAGTGCAGCCAATACAAGAAGCCTCGGGTGAGATACTATCATAGTTAGCAATGTGATAAATATGGGCTTTCACGCCCCCTTGAGGAACCAACCAACATTCCTGGCCACTTACTGAGTGCACGTGGGTGTTGGCTGCGCCCTCACGCTCCCTGACGAAACCAGGACAAAATGAGCGTCAGAATTTCTCTTAAAAGTTACTGGATTTTTTGAAGTTATCCTGAACGACCAGAGGAATCTGTATGTATGCTTCTTGACATGATAGATATAGCAACTTTGAAGATATATTTCTTTAATCTCATGAAAAAAACAGGAGGGATAGTGAGGTTCCTAACATGCTAGAGAGGGGAGTGGATCCTGGGGAAAGAGATTAACTCTTGCTTGCGTGAGACTACTGACACAACTTGACGATTTATGGTCTTGACACACCTCCGGGGGTTAAAGATCTTGATATCGTCTTGAGCCAGGGCTCGTAGCACGACCTGAAGAGGGACGTTTTGACAATCTGACACCTGCTTGAATAATGAGGTTGTTAAGATACTGAACGAGTGAGAATTTTGTCACTTCGACAGTTTAACTATCTCGAAATATTTGAGGAATGAGGATTTTAACACTAGATGATTGAGTTCTTGA
Source organism: Panulirus ornatus (assembly GCF_036320965.1). Lineage (NCBI taxonomy): Eukaryota > Metazoa > Arthropoda > Malacostraca > Decapoda > Palinuridae > Panulirus > Panulirus ornatus. Next base: position 586,664 of record NC_092225.1, read on the forward strand.
GACCATGAAGTGTGAGGACCCTAAGAAACACACTGATGACGTTGTCTAGCCTTAGTTTAGAAATGATGATTTCTACATCAGGTTCAATATCAAAGTTGTAGAGACGTGCTACAGTTAGGATTTTGAATCCTGCACGAACAGTGTGGCAGTTGAGAATTACTTGAGGAGTTTAGACCTTGACATCTTGAGTAATGAGGTGGTGTAGGCCTACTTGACGAATGAGGACGTTGACTCTTCCTGACGTTTTGAGGTTATTAACTCGACCAGTGAGGCTGCTAACACTAGACCTGAGGATCTTGTTCGCAACTTGAGTAGTAAGGATCTTAGCACAAGAGTTGAAGATCTTGATAGCTACGAGAATAGTGACATTTTTGACCGAAGAATTAAAAATCTTGACAGGTGATTGAAGGATGAAGATGTTCACACTATCTTGAATAGAGAAGATCTGTGACATCCTTCTTGAATGGTGAGCGTCTTGGGTTAGCTGAGCGGCACCAACACGCGTGATGTCAAGCTCCTCTGAGACTTGAAAATACCGTAACACGTGGATCTCTACAGGCAAGTTTCACTGCGGAACACCAACAACTGGCGAGTATACCGCTCACTCACCATTCTCAAAAGCAGTGTTGCGCAAGACCTTCTTTTGAAGGGTCAGCTCAAATGCCACATCGTCATAGCCAAGCGCTATATCGTTGTGCTCAAAGGTCGAGCTGTCGTGCTCATGGGGTTAAACGGCCATTGTTTGAAGTCCAAGACATTTTATGGAGATGGCTCGTGACAAAGACTTAGTGTTCTTACGGTCTTGTGGTTGCACATAACCTATGAATTGTGAATCTTTTTCATATGTGAGTGTCGGTAGACGTAGCTTATTTGAATTATCCGTTTTATGTGAATAGAGCCATAGTGACAGCATAGGTTTACATTACGAATTATATATGTGGTTTTAGTGTTATATCAGTATATATATATATATATATATATATATATATATATATATATATATATATATATATATATATATATATATATATATATATATACATATATATATATATATATATATATATATATATAAATATATATATATATATATATATATATATATATATATATATATATATATATATATATGTATATATATATATATATATATATATATATATATATATATATATATATATATATATATGCATATATATATATTTATATATATATATATATATATATATATATATATATATATATATATATATATATATATATATATATATATATATATATATATATATATATATATATATATATATATATATATACCTCTGTATTTTGAGCACTCACTCTTATCCCCTTTGCCTTTGTACAATGGCACTATGCACGCATTCCGCCAATCCTCAGGCACCTCACCATGAGTAATACATACATTAAATAACCTTACCAACCAGTCAACAATACAGTCACCCCCTTTTTTAATAAATTCCACTGCAATACCATCCAAACCTGCTGCCTTGCCGGCTTTCATCTTCCGCAAAGCTTTTACTACCTCTTCTCTGTTTACCAAATCATTTTCCCTAACCCTCTCACTTTGCACACCACCTCGACCCAAACACCCTATATCTGCCACTCTGTCATCAGACACATTCAACAAACCTTCAAAATACTCATTCCATCTCCTTCTCACATCACCACTACTTGTTATCACCTCCCCATTTACGCCCTTCACTGAAGTTCCCATTTGCTCCCTTGTCTTACGCACCCTATTTACCTCCTTCCAGAACATCTTTTTATTCTCCCTAAAATTTCCTGATAGTCTCTCACCCCAACTCTCATTTGCCCTTTTTTTCACCTCTTGCACCTTTCTCTTGACCTCCTGTCTCTTTCTTTTATACTTCTCCCAGGTATAAGTTTGTTGAGTATTCCTGGTAAATTATATGGGAGGGTATTGATTGAGAGGGTGAAGGCATGTACAGAGCATCAGATTGGGGAAGAGCAGTGTGGTTTCAGAAGTGGTAGAGGATGTGTGGATCAGGTGTTTGCTTTGAAGAATGTATGTGAGAAATACTTAGAAAAGCAAATGGATTTGTATGTAGCATTTATGGATCTGGAGAAGGCATATGATAGAGTTGATAGAGATGCTCTGTGGAAGGTATTAAGAATATATGGTGTGGGAGGCAAGTTGTTAGAAGCAGTGAAAAGTTTTTATCGAGGATGTAAGGCATGTGTACGTGTAGGAAGAGAGGAAAGTGATTGGTTCTCAGTGAATGTAGGTTTGCGGCAGGGGTGTGTGATGTCTCCATGGTTGTTTAATTTGTTTATGGATGGGGTTGTTAGGGAGGTAAATGCAAGAGTCTTGGAAAGAGGGGCAAGTATGAAGTCTGTTGGGGATGAGAGAGCTTGGGAAGTGAGTCAGTTGTTGTTCGCTGATGATACAGCGCTGGTGGCGGATTCATGTGAGAAACTGCAGAAGCTGGTGACGGAGTTTGGTAAAGTGTGTGGAAGAAGAAAGTTAAGAGTAAATGTCAATAAGAGCAAGGTTATTAGGTACAGTAGGGTTGAGGGTCAAGTCAATTGGGAGGTGAGTTTGAATGGTGAAAAACTGGAGGAAGTGAAGTGTTTTAGATATCTGGGAGTGAATCTGTCAGCGGATGGAACCATGGAAGCGGAAGTGGATCATAGGGTGGGGGAGGGGGCGAAAATTTTGGGAGCCTTGAAAAATGTGTGGAAGTCGAGAACATTATCCCGGAAAGCAAAAATGGGTATGTTTGAAGGAATAGTAGTTCCAACAATGTTGTATGGTTGCGAGGCGTGGGCTATGGATAGAGTTGTGCGCAGGAGGATGGATGTGCTGGAAATGAGATGTTTGAGGACAATGTGTGGTGTGAGGTGGTTTGATCGAGTAAGTAACGTAAGGGTAAGAGAGATGTGTGGAAATAAAAAGAGCGTGGTTGAGAGAGCAGAAAAGGGTGTTTTGAAATGGTTTGGGCACATGGAGAGAATGAGTGAGGAAAGATTGACCAAGAGGATATATGTGTCGGAGGTGAAGGGAACGAGGAGAAGAGGGAGACCAAATTGGAGGTGGAAAGATGGAGTGAAAAGGATTTTGTGTGATCGGAGCCTGAACATGCAGGAGGGTGAAAGGAGGGCAAGGAATAGAGTGAATTGGAGCGATGTGGTATACAGGGGTTGACGTGCTGTCAGTGGATTGAATCAAGGCATGTGAAGCGTCCGGGGTAAACCATGGAAAGCTGTGTAGGTATGTATATTTCCGTGTGTGGACGTGTGTATGTACATGTGTATGGGGGGGGGGTTGGGCCATTTCTTTCGTCTGTTTCCTTGCGCTACCTCGCAAACGCGGGAGACAGCGACAAAGTATAAAAAAAAAAAAAAAAAATATATATATATATATATATATATATATATATATATATATATATATAAATATATATATATATATATATATATATATATATATATATATATATATATATATATATATATATATATATATATATATATATATATATATATATATATATATATATATATATATATATATATTATATCTATTTATTTTTTTTATTATCCTTTGTCGCTGTCTCCCGCGTTAGAGAGGTAGCGCAAGGAAACAGACGAAAGAATGGCCCAACCCGCCCACATACACATGTATATACATACACGTCCACACACGCAAATATACATACCTATACATATCAATGTACACATATATATACACACACAGACATATACATATATACACATGTACATAATTCATACTGTCTGCCTTTATTTGTTCCCATCGCCACCCCGCCACACATGGAATAACAACCCCCTCCCCCCTCATGTGTGCGAGGTAGCGCCAGGAAAGACACCAAAGGCCCCATTCGTTCACACTCAGTCTCTAGCTGTCATGTAATAATGCACCGAAACCACAGCTCCCTTTCCACATCCAGGCCCCACACACTTTCCATGGTTTACCCCAGACGCTTCACATGCCCTGGTTCAATCCATTAGCAGCACGTCAACCCCGATATACCACATCGTTCCAATTCACTCTGTTCCTTGCACGCCTTTCACCCTCCTGCATGTTCAGGCCCCGATCACACAAAATCTTTTTCACTCCATCTCTCCACCTCCAATTTGGTCTCCCACTTCTCCTCGTTCCCTCCACCTCCGACACATAAATCCTCTTGGTCAATCTTTCCCCACTCACTCTTTCCATGTGACCAAACCACTTCAAAACACCCTCCTCTGCTCTCTCAACCACACTTTTTTATTTCCACACATCTCTCTCACCCTTACATTACTTACTCGATTAAACCACCTCACACCACATATTGTCCTCAAACATCTCATTTCCAGCACATCCACCCTCCTGCGCACAACTCTATCCATAGCCCACGCCTCGCAACCATACAACATTGTTGGAACCACTATACCTTCAAACATACACAATTTTGCTTTCCGAGATAATGTTTTCGACTTCCAAACATTCTTTAAGGCTCCCAGAATTATCGCCCCCTCCCCCACCCTATGATTCACTTCCGCTTCCATGGTTCCATCTGCTGCCAGATCCACTCCCACATATCTAAAACACTTCACTTCCTCCAGTTTTTCTCCATTCAAACTTACATCCCAATTGACTTGACCCTCAACCCTACTGTACCTAATAACCTTGCTCTTATTCACATTTACTCTTAACTTTCTTCTTTCACACACTTTACCAAACTCAGTCACCAGCTTCGGCAGTTTCTTACATGAATCAGCCACCAGCGCTGTATCATCAGCGAACAACAACTGACTCACTTCCCAAGCTCTCTCATCCACAACAGACTGCATACTGGCCCCTCTTTCCAAAACTCTTGCATTCACCTCCCTAACAACCCCATCCATAAACAAATTAAACAACCATGGAGACATCACACACCCCTGCCGCAAACCTACATTCACTGAGAACCAATCACTTTCCTCTCTTCCTACACGTACACATGCCTTACATCCTCGATAAAAACTTTTCACTGCTTCTAACAACTTGCCTCCCACACTATATATTCTTAATACCTTCCACAGAGCATCTCTATCAACTCTATCATATGCCTTCTCCAGATCCATAAATGCTACATACAAATCCATTTGTTTTTCTAAGTATTTCTCACATACATTCTTCAAAGCAAACACCTGATCCACACATCCTCTACCACTTCTGAAACCACACTGCTCTTCCCCAATCTGATACTCTGTACACGCCTTCACCCTCTCAATCAATACCCTCCCATATAATTTACCAGGAATACTCAACAGACTTATACCTCTGTAATTTGAGCACTCACTCTTATCCCCTTTGCCTTTGTACAATGGCACTATGCAAGCATTCCGCTAATCCTCAGGCACCTCACCATGAATCATACATATATTAAATAACCTTACCAACCAGTCAACAATACAGTCACCCCCTTTTTTAATAAATTCCACTGCAATACCATCCAAACCTGCTGCTTTGCCGGCTTTCATCTTCCGTAAAGCTTTTACTACCTCTTCTCTATTTACCAAATCATTTTCCCTAACCCTCTCACTTTGCACACCACCTCGACCAAAACACCCTATATCTGCCACTCTATCATCAAACACATTCAACAAACCTTCAAAATACTCACTCCATCTCCTTCTCACATCACCACTACTTGTTATCACTTCCCCATTAGCCCCCTTCACCGAAGTTCCCATTTGCTCCCTCGTCTTACGCACTTTATTTACCTCCTTCCAAAACATGTTTTTATTCTCCTTGAAATTTAATGATACTCTCTCACCCCAACTCTCATTTGCCCTCTTTTTCACCTCTTGCACCTTTCTCTTGACCTCCTGCCTCTTTCTTTTATACCTCTCCCACTCATTTGCACTTTTTCCCTCCAAAAATCGTTCAAATGCCTCTCTCTTCTCTTTCACTAATAATCTTACTTCTTCATCCCACTACTCACTACCTTTTCTAATCAACCCACCTCCCACGCTTCTCATGCAACAAGCATCTTTTGCGCAAGCCATCACTGATTCCCTAAATACATCCCATTCCTCCCCCACTCCCCTTACCTCCTTTGTTCTCACCTTTTTCCATTTTGCACTCAGTCTCTCCTGGTACTTCCTCACACAAGTCTCCTTCTCAAGCTCACCTACTCTCACCACTCTCTTCACCCCAACATTCTCTCTTCTTTTCTGAAAACCCCCACAAATCTTCACCTTCGCCTCCACAAGATAATGATCAGATATCCCTCCAGTTGCACCTCTCAGCACATTAACATCCAAAAGTCTCTCTTTCGTGCGTCTATCAATTAACACGTAATCCAATAACGCTCTCTGGCCATTTCTCCTACTTACATACGTATACTTATGTATACCTCGCTTTTTAAACCAGGTATTCCCAATCACCAGTCCTTTTTCAGCACATAAATCTACAAGCTCTTCACCATTTCCATTTACAACACTGAACACTCCATGTATACCAATTATTCCCTCAACTGCCACATTACTCACCTTTGCATTCAAATCTCCCATCACTATAACCCGGTCTCGTGCATCAAAACCACTAACACAATCATTCAGCTGCTCTCAGAACGCTTGCCTCTCATGATCTTTCTTCTCATGCCCAGGTGTGTATGCACCAATAATCATCCATCTCTCTCTATCAACTTTCAGTTTTACCCATATCAATCTAGAATTTACTTTCTTACACTCTATCACATACTCCCACAAGTCCTGATTCAGGAGTAGTGCTACTCCTTCCCTTGCTCTTGTCCTCTCACTAACCCCTGACTTTACTCCCAAGACATTTCCAAACCACTCTTCCCCTTTACCCTTTAGCTTCGTTTCACGAAGAGCCAAAACATCCAGGTTCCTTTCCTCAAACATACTACCTATCTCTCCTTTTTTCTCATCTTGGTTACATCCACACACATTTAGACACCCCAATCTAAGCCTTCGAGGAGGATGAGCACTCCTCGCGTGACTCCTTCTTCTGTTTCCCCTTTTAGAAAGTTAAAATACAAGGAGGGGAGGGTTTCTGGCTCCCCGCTCCCGTCCCCTTTAGTCGCCTTCTACGACACGTGAGGAATGCGTGGGAAGTATTCTTTCTCCACTATCCCCAGGGATATATATATATTTATATATATATATATATATATATATATATATATATATATATATATATATATATATATATATATATATATATATATATATATATATATATATATATTATCCCTGGGGATAGGGGAGAAAGAATACTTCCCACGTATTCCCTGCGTGTCGTAGAAGGCGACTAAAAGGGAAGGGAGCGGGGGGCTGGAAATCCTCCCCTCTCAATTTTTTTTTCTTTTTTATTTTCCAAAAGAAGGAACAGAGAAGGGGGCCTGGTGAGGATATTCCCTAAAAGGCCCAGTCCTCTGTTCTTAACGCTACCTCGCTAATGCGGGAAATGGCGAATAGTATGAAAGAAAGAAAGAAATATATATATATATATATATATATATATATATATATATATATATATATATATATATATATATATTATCCCTGAGGATAGGGGAGTAAGAATACTTCCCACGTATTCCCTGTGTCGTAGAAGGCGACTAAAAGGGGAGGGAGCGGGGGGCTGGAAATCCTCCCCTCTCGTTTTTTTTTAATTTTTCAAACGAAGGAACAGAGTTGGGCCAGGTGAGGATATTTCAAAAAAGGCTCAGTCCTCTGTTCTTAACGCTACCTCGCAAACGCGGGAAATGGCGTATAGTTTAAAAGAAAGAAAGATATACATACATATATATATATATATATATATATATTCACTGAGAACCAATCACTTTCCTCTCTTCCTACACGTACACATGCCTTACATCCTCGATAAAAACTTTTCACTGCTTCTAACAACTTGCCTCCCACACCATATATTCTTAATACCTTCCACAGAGCATCTCTATCAACTCTATCATATGCCTTCTCCAGATCCATAAATGCTACATACAAATCCATTTGCTTTTCTAAGTATTTCTCACATACATTCTTCAAAGCAAACACCTGATCCACACATCCTCTACCACTTCTGAAACCGCACTGCTCTTCCCCAATCTGATGCTCTGTACATGCCTTCACCCTCTCAATCAATACCCTCCCATATAATTTACCAGGAATACTCAACAAACTTATACCTCTGTAATTTGAGCACTCACTCTTATCCCCTTTGCCTTTGTACAATGGCACTATGCACGCATTCCGCCAATCCTCAGGCACCTCACCATGAGTTATACATACATTAAATAACCTTACCAACCAGTCAACAATACAGTCACCCCCTTTCTTAATAAATTCCACTGCAATACCATCCAAACCTGCTGCCTTGCCGGCTTTCATCTTCCGCAAAGCTTTTACTACCTCTTCTCTGTTTACCAAATCATTTTCCCTAACCCTCTCACTTTGCACACCACCTCGACCAAAACACCCTATATCTGCCACTCTGTCATCAGACACATTCAACAAACCTTCAAAATACTCATTCCATCTCCTTCTCACATCACCGCTACTTGTTATCACCTCCCCATTTACGCCCTTCACTGAAGTTCCCATTTGCTCCCTTGTCTTACGCACCCTATTTACCTCCTTCCAGAACATCTTTTTATTCTCCCTAAAATTTACTGATAGTCTCTCACCCCAACTCTCATTTGCCCTTTTTTTCACCTCTTGCACCTTTCTCTTGACCTCCTGTCTCTTTCTTTTATACTTCTCCCACTCAATTGCATTTTTTCCCTGCAAAAATCGTCCAAATGCCTCTCTCTTCTCTTTCACTTATACTCTTACTTCTTCATCCCACCACTCACTACCCTTTCTAAACAGCCCACCTCCCACTCTTCTCATGCCACAAGCATCTTTTGCGCAATCCATCACTGATTCCCTAAATACATCCCATTCCTCCCCGACTCCCCTTACTTCCATTGTTCTCACCTTTTTCCATTCTGTACACAGTGAATGTAGGTTTGCGGCAGGGGTGTGTGATGTCTCCATGGTTGTTTAATTTGTTTATGGATGGGGTTGTAAGGGAGGTAAATGCAAGAGTCCTGGAAAGAGGGGCAAGTATGAAGTCTGTTGGGGATGAGAGAGCTTGGGAAGTGAGTCAATTGTTGTTCGCTGATGATACAGCGCTGGTGGCTGATTCATGTGAGAAACTGCAGAAGCTGGTGACTGAGTTTGGTAAAGTGTGTGGAAGAAGAAAGTTGAGAGTAAATGTGAATAAGAGCAAGGTTATTAGGTACAGTAGGGGTGAGGGTCAAGTCAATTGGGAGGTGAGTTTGAATGGAGAAAAACTGGAGGAAGTGAAGTGTTTTAGATATCTGGGAGTGGATCTGTCAGCGGATGGAACCATGGAAGCGGAAGTGGATCATAGGGTGGGGGAGGGGGCGAAAATTTTGGGAGCCTTGAAAAATGTGTGGAAGTCGAGAACATTATCTCGGAAAGCAAAAATGGGTATGTTTGAGGGAATAGTGGTTCCAACAATGCTGTATGGTTGCGAGGCGTGGGCTATGGATAGAGATGTGCGCAGGAGGATGGATGTGCTGGAAATGAGATGTTTGAGGACAATGTGTGGTGTGAGGTGGTTTGATCGAGTAAGTAACGTAAGGGTAAGAGAGATGTGTGGAAATAAAAAGAGCGTGGTTGAGAGAGCAGAAGAGGGTGTTTTGAAATGGTTTGGGCACATGGAGAGAATGAGTGAGGAGAGATTGACCAAGAGGATATATGTGTCGGAGGTGGAGGGAACGAGGAGAAGAGGGAGACCAAATTGGAGGTGGAAAGATGGAGTGAAAAAGATTTTGTGTGATCGGGGCCTGAACATGCAGGAGGGTGAAAGGAGGGCAAGAAATAGAGTGAATTGGAGTCATGTGGTATACAGGGGTTGACGTGCTGTCAGTGGATTGAAGCAAGGCATGTGAAGCGTCTGGGGTAAACCATGGAAAGCTGTGTAGGTATGTATATTTGCGTGTGTGGACGTGTGTATGTACATGTGTATGGGGGGGGGGGGGTTGGGCCATTTCTTTCGTCTGTTTCGTTGCGCTACCTCGCAAACGCGGGAGACAGCGACAAAGTATAAAAAAAAAAAAAAAAATATATATATATATATATATATATATATATATATATATATATATATATATACATATATACGAATAAAGTGCATATGTACGTGCACCTCCATAGAACATACAAACCTCCAACAGCCAAGATCGAACCCGGGAACCCTGTGCAAGAGGCAGGAATGCTAACCGCCAGGCTATGGGCCTAGCGGTTAGCTTTCCTGCCTCTTGCATAGGGGTCCCGGGTTCGATTCTGGCTGTTGGAGGTTTTATGATATATACGTATATATATATATATATATATATATATATATATATATATATATATATATATATATATATATATATATATATATATATACATATATATATATATATATATATATATATATATATATATATATATATATATATATATATATATATATATATATATATATATATATATATATATATACGGATGTAACCAAGTATATATATATATGTATATATATATATATATATATATATATATATATATATATATATATATATATATATATATATATATATATATATATATATATATATATATATATATATATATATATATATATATATATATATATATATATATATACTGATATACAAGTATGGAGAGAGGGGACATATCCCATATATTCCCTGCATGTCGTAAGATGCGACTAAGAGGAACAGAAGTTGGGGCTGGAAGCCCTTTCCTTCCAATATCTTAATTTCTAAAAGATGGAGCAGAAGGAGGAGCCACGTGAGGAGAGTTCATCTTCCTTGAAGGTTCAAGCTGGAATGCCTAACTGTGTGTGAGGAGACAGGTTGTATATTTAAGGAATGGAACCCAGATGTTTTAATTATAAATGAAGCAGAGTTTAAGGATGAATAGTTTTAGAATGTCTTAGGCAAGAACTAAGGAAGGGGTAGCACTACTGCTGAAGCAGGAGTTGTGGGAATGTGTGTAAGCGTGCAAGAGAGTGAGCTTCAGTCTGATGTGGTTAAAAGTGAAAGTGGACTACAAGAGGTGATTAATGATGCTTGTGCACCAGGCCACGGGGAGAATGGTGAAGAGAGGCGAGTCTTTTAGGTGCAGCTGAGTGAGTGGGAAATTTAGATGTGAAAGTGATTGATGTGACAGTGGAGGGTGTAACTAGAGGACATAGGATATTCAATAGGACGAAGAGAAATGGTGATCAGCTTGTGGAGGTATGTGCTGAAAAAGTACTGGTGAGTGGAACATTATAAGTATAAGTGATTGAGTAGGAAATAAAGTTATCGAGCATTACCAGATTGCATACTAATTGGTAGGCATACAAAAGAAGAAAGCTCTTGGATAGAAATGTTCTGAGATGAGCAGCTGGTAAGATGTTTGGTCATTACCTGGTGGGGTTGAGGGTGAAGATTTGTACATATTTTAGGGAAAGAGGGAATGGTGTAGGTGAGAAGAGGGTGGTGAAAGTAAGTATGGTTGGAAAAAGAGACTCGTGTGAAGAAATACCAGGAGAGACTGAGTGTCGAATTGTAAAACGCGAGAGTAAACTAAGCTAGGGGAGTAAATGAAGGGTATTTAGGGATTCAGTGCTGGGGTGTGCGAGAGAAGAGTGTGGCTTGCAGAGGGTGGGTGGTGGGCAGGTATGTGTTGGGGTGACGAAGTGATGTTGCTAGTGAAAGACAAAAGAGATGTGTATGGCGGTACTTGCAGGGAAGGAGACTGGGAGATATAAAAGTGAAGACAGCAGGAGGTCGGAGGGAAAGTGCAGGGGCTTAAGGGGGGCGGGGGAGTGAGGGTGAACGAGTATCAAGAAACTTCAGGGAGTACAAGATGTTTTGGAAGGAGGTTAGTAGTGTAAGAAAAAACAGAAAAAAAGGGGACATCGATGAAGGGGGCGAGCGGGGAAGTAGTATCAAACAGTGATCAGGTGAAGCGGAGGTGGAATGAGTTCTCTGAAAGACTGCTGAGTGTGTTTGCTAATAGAGTGGCATTTATAGAGTGATCGGGTCTGGGTGGTATGCGTTGTAAGAGAGTCGTGGCAGGCGGTTAGGGTAAGAGATGAGAAGTGTTAAAAGTCTTGCGTAAGATGAATTGTGGCAAAAAGGCTGGAGTGGATGGTATTACAGTTGAATATTTTGAGATGGGGGTGACTGTGCTACTGATTTATTTGTTAGGATTTTCATGTATATATAAATCATAGTGAGGTCTCGAGGAATAGCGGAATGCATGTATAGTACCATTGTTTAAAGTTAAGAGATACAGAGGCGAGGGTTCGAATTACTGAGGTATAAGTATGTTGAATGTCTCTGGTAATATGTAATGAAAAGTGGTGATTGAATGAGTGGTGGCATGCACAGAGCATCAACTGGGGAGGAAGAATGCATTTTCAGTATTGGTAGAGGTTTTGTGGATGACGTGTTTGCTTTGAGGAATGTGTGTGGAATTAAGTAGAGAAAAAGAAGGGTTTGTATGTGGCATTAATCTTTCCAAAGGAAAAATATGATAAGGTTGATAAAGATGCTTTGTGTTACAAATATATGATGCAGGAGGAAAGCTATTAGAAACAGCGAGGATTTCTTATCAAGAGAGTAAAACATATGTGCGAGCAGGTAGAGAGGAGGTGAGTGGTTCCAGGTGAAGGTGGGTCTACGGGATGGGTGTGTGTTGTCACCACGGCTGTTTGATTTGATTTTGGGTGGGGTGGTGAGGGAGGTAAGTGTAAGGTTCTTGAAGAGAGGAGTGGGTATGCAGACTATAGAGAGTAAAGGTGTTAGGGAAGCGTCAGCTGCTGTTTGCTGCTGACGCGGTACTAGTGGTATATGTACATTACGAGAAAGTTGACCTACACCTTTAACTAAAATTCCCCTCCAACTTTGTTGTAAGATATTCTTTGGGCTGTATAGGAGAAAAAGGTGATACCTCACTCATGAAATAATTTCATGTTATACTATTTCATAATCAGGGTTATTTTGTCTTATTTACTGTCTAATACCTTTAAGAATATGAATCATTAAAAACCTTCCTCTGAAATATTTTTGACAAAAATTATAGCCGTGTATACTTTACGTTCATGAAATATTAGAATTGCTTTATGGGCATTTTACTGATGTCTGGTAAAGATTTGATGAGGATTATTTTGCCCGTGGCCGATGGGGTCTTTTTGTCGGGTAAGCAGTAGCAATTAGTCTGGAACCCACCATCTCGGTGGTATGACCGTGCTCTTTTAATGTAAGGATGTGCGCTCCATTCTTGCAGGAAAGATGTTATCAAAATATCATCAACTTCTATAATCTGTTGGGCTTTTACATAAGTAAGGTTACTTCAGGTAAAGCTTTAGCTATTGTAAGTCAGGTTTGCTGCAGGTGAAATAGCTGGTCTGCAACAAAAGCCAGCAGCATGTAAGATAATTCATAGTACCGCATGAACAGACGTGCTTTGAGTGTTACTGATAACTAGTGAAAAATGTTTTGAAACTGTTTAGGGCTTCCATAATACGATGAGATTTACGGAAAGATTTTTCTTTACCTTAGAGAAGAGTAATCTGTTGTTGTTGTTGTTATTGTTGTTAGATTCAACAAGTCTCTGCCTGTCGCAGGCCCGTGTCCTTCTAACGGCCCATCCTCAGAATATCGATACTAAGAAGATTCAACACGTTTCTCCAGTTTCTTGACAACTGTAGCAAACAGGCGAATGGTATAGCATTTATAGACAGTTGGACATCGTGAAAACCATTGTTATCAACTAAAGCGGCCTTAGATGCTAATATGAATCATATCTTTATGCTGTTTTCGGGAAAGGATTTTTCAGTTATATTATATTATATCATATTATATTATATTATATTGTACTATGTTCATATCTTCTGCCTCTGCTCATGAAAGAACTGAGGCCATAACGTGCTATGTCACTGATTTTCAGAGATACGAAACATGGTCTCACTGTCTCTGGTAAATACACTGTAGGTTTGCGCATAACATGGCTCTGTTCACAGTGATAGTTGGCTGCTGTCTTTCTCCATGAAACATGAGACCGTATTTCATGCAGTGATTATGTAAAGTATGAAAGAAGAGCAGTTAAACATGATCATGTTGGGTATGAAACGTGTAAACACATGTAGATCTCTGGACACTGCGTATACAAATGAAGAAGCCACAGTTAGGCGCATTTCTGTCATGAGCGTGTTTATACTTAAAACCAAGTGTTAAGACAATGCAGGAAAGTGGCGTGAACGTCCCAGCAGCTGCAGGTGCCGCCTTAAGTCTTGTCTGCCTCAAGTCCGGAGGCTTAATGGGTTCTACAAGCGCCAAGTGTCTCTTCATTTGTTGTTGTCACGGAGCGAGTTACGGGGATGAAGGCCGTTGAGGCGTGACGGTGCCACACGTTGGCCTACGTTATTCTAAATGTTCAAATACAAAACTGATCATCATTCCGCTATGAGCGCTTTGTACGGTACCAGGAAACTAGTTAACGGGTTATGAGTAATGTCTTTTCCATAATACACATTTTGATCACATTAGAATGATGAAAGTATTCAGTTGATCTTCACAAAAGGATTTCCATTACGACGTTCATATTTAGCATAGTGAATCATCTGGTTGAGGACTCGGTATCCACGACTATCAACACACACATTAGCCCAATGCACAGCTTTAAACAGACACACAGTCGCGAGGGATCACATCGTATTGGTCAAGATGGTAGACGAACTTCTTGTGGCCGTCAGCGTCTGAAGGTGTTGCCGTGCACCGGCGTGAGTCTGTACCTTTTTTCCTTTAACGACCAATGTATTGGTAATGTTATCTACAGTTGGCTCCCACCAGACACCAAGAGTAGATCTAAAATGACATATTCTAAGATTCCGTCAACTCTTACTTAAGATTACTCATGGGCTAATTTCCATATCTCATAATGTTAAGACTAAACCTTCCACATCAGTAGACAACCAGTGACCAAAATACAAATATTAACCTTTTCTGTTTCTTTTCATTTAAACAGAAATAAACATTTCGCTGTAACTTTCTTCTGTATTTGTCAGAAAGTGTGTACTCCAAAAGACGAAAAGAAATACCTAAATATGTGTGTTTGTTTGTCAGCAAGATATTTCTACACCGCCAGAGACTGTCAACAAGTCTGGTCCAATAATAATCATGTTATCCCAAACATAGTTGTAGCGTGTTTTCCCTGAGCACTGCACGTCTGGCCAGCCTATCCCTGAGCGAGTCTCGGGCAGGCGGGCCGCCCGCCCCGTGTGACAGCGGCCCAGGAGCCTTCCTTGTTCAGAACAATCGTCAGGCGCCAGTCAGAAAAAAAAAAGAACGATTCATTCCTCCATATAGAGCCTAAGTGGTGGGGCATTAGCAGGATCCCCGCGGGAGGTACGTGCCGCCAGCCCAGATGATTCAATATAACCACAGCCGCGGATAAAGCACTCAAACATCCGCGACAGTAACAGCGAAATTCGCGGCGATCCCAGCGCCATCCTCGCCCCTGAGAGAGCACCTTGTTAGACGCTGTCATGCCCTGCGTGCTTATATATGCCCCTCTCCTGACGAAGATTTTGACCCTGGCCATAAAACTCTCTGTTTATTCTCCTTATTAGGACAATATTTATGTGTGCGGCCCGGAGGACCGGCCAACCGTAGAGCGTAGGGATGGGGTGCCACGGCGTAGGTGGGGAGGGAGGCATGCTGCAGGGAGCTGGGGCCGGGGTGAGGCTGTGGTAGTAAAGTAGGAGAGGAGTGGGGAGGGAGAACATGCTGACTCACGTGATGAAAGACGGGGCTGCAGGAAGAAAAAAGGCCGTGGTGGTCAAGGGGATGAGGGTTTAAGGGGGGTAGAAGGAGAGAGAGAGAGAGAGAGAGAGAGAGAGAGAGAGAGAGAGAGAGAGAGAGAGAGAGAGAGAGAGATGATTACAGAACAGCAAGTTCTAACACAATTATGAGGAACTTTAGAAAAAGCAGGTGACATAAACTGAAGTTAGGAAACTGTCAGGAAGTTAGGAAGTTAGGGAAGGGAGGTTAGACTGACAAGATCTGTTCTGGTTGAGTTTAGAATACATGAGAGTGAAGCTCGGTAAGGAGGGTAGAGGGAAAGTTAAAGTTGAGAGCAGGTCACTGATGGGAGAAGTATTGCTGTGCGCCGAGCTCTGTGACTGCGAGGGAGAAGTTTAAAGCTAGAGTGTGCAGGGGGCTTGCATGAGGGGGTACGCGTCCCACAGATGGTTCACACCTGTAAAGCCCCAAGTGTATGTTGGATATGATAGGTGAAGAGTAAGAGTCGTAGAGACGGATGCACATAATTTGAGTCGTGTAGTTGGAATTAAGAAGGTAGAGAGAAAATGAAGAATGGAAATGCGAAAGGTTATGTGGTGTGAAGTAGGCATTAGAAAGGTGGATAGATGACTATCTTTTTGTATAGTATGGTCATGTAAAACGTATGGCATGTGATAAAGCTCCTCAAGAAAATTCATATAGAGGCACGGTAGATGATAGAAGGAGAGGTAGATCGCGGATGAGGTGGACAGATGCAGTGAGATAAATGATTAGGGATAAAGATATATATGATAAAATATCAGAGGAATGCCTCAACTGACGAATCACAGAGGAATATATAGATATGAGTGATGCTTTTATGTGTAGAATTCCATGTTCCGTCGACACAGGTTGGATATGTGTGTGAGTGATGGTGTGGATGCTGTAAATACCTGATCCATCCCATTACATTAGGTGTGGAATGCTATCAATAGACTGATGATAGACAGATAGATCGGAAGCTGTATAGAAGGAAGGTAGTGAGCGGTGATTGGCTATGAGGGAAAATAATCAACGAAAAAAGTGGAAAGGGTGAGGAGCCTTTATCATAAATGGCTGAATGAAGGAGATGGGACATTTGAGACTCGGATAAGGAGACCATAAGGATGTGAAGACAAAGAAGGAGGGGAATAGGAGACGATAAGGGTGTGGAGAGAAGGAAAGAATACAAGAGACGATAAGGATGTAGAGATAAGGAAGAGTAGGGAGAGCAGTTGGGGGAACTAGAGGACAAAAGAGCATAGTACATGGAAAGGAACATACCTCAATGCGCTAAAATGCGCTGAGATGTTTGGTAAAGAGCTGATCAGGACTGTGAAGGTGGTGGTGGGGGGTGGGGGTATGTGTAACGAGAAGACGCGATTCAGAAGGACGAGTTTCAAGAGGAAAAGATTTAGGAGAATGAGATTCAGGAGGACAAGATTCAGACGGAGGGGTTCAGGAAGACGAGAATAAAAAAATCGAGGGTGAGGAATACGGAGTTAAGGGGAACGTGGCTCAGTAGAATAGAGTTCAAGAGAACACGCTTTAGAAGAGCGAAAATCAGGAGGACACGGATCAGGAGAACGAGAAGTAGAAGGTTGAGGTTCAGGTGGACGAGTTTAAGGGGACTAGGTTGACGAGGACGAGGTTCAAGATGATAGGCTCAAAAGGACAGAGTCCATGAGGATGAGGTTCGGTGAAGCGTTAAAGGAAAACTGTTTTCAAGAAAATGAAATTCAGGAAGAGCAGGTTCAGAAGGAGAAGGTTTAGGAAGATAAGGTGCAGGAGAAAAGAGTTCAGGAGGTTAGATGAACACTGAACCGAAGCTAGAGATGGCTGATGACACATGGAAGAAGATAAGGTAGTGAGGAGTGTGAGATATAAGGCAGTGGGAAACATGATGATGGGCGAGATAGCTGGTAGGGAGTGTGAAACTTGAGGCAGTAGGTAGTGTGAGAGGTGAGGCAGTGGAGAATGTGAACAGTGAGGCAAGTGTGAGAGGTGAGGCAGTGGGGAGTGCGAGATGTGAGACAATGGGGAGCGAGAGAGGTAAGGCAGTGGGGACTGTGACAAAGGAAAAACTACCTGAAAGGTAACCCTGGTTAAAGCATTAGAGGGAAGACCACAATAACCAGGATGAAAATTAGAAAACAAAGAGCCAGATGATGAATAAGTTGATAACAAAAGAATAGAACAACGAAGTGGAAAAACCGAGAACAGTTAAGATGTATGTAATGAATGAGAAAAGAGAACCTTGAGGGAAACTGAGGAAAGATTGAGGTAAAAGCCTTGAAGATGTCATTGCAGGAGTTCAGCTAAGATGTTGGTATGGAAGAAGTGAAGGGCATTAGTGGATGATATGGTTACAAAAGAAGAGGAAAAGTACGGGAATGAAATGGATAAAGAGTCTGGGAAGAGGATGTGGTGAGAGACAGGACGATTAAGTAAAGATAAATAAGAGAAAGAGATAGAAAAAAGATAAAAAGTTTGCGAGGCCATTGTTGAGGAAAAAAAGATCTGGCAAACAGGACACATCGCATTGTCTCCTGTGGAGTTCTAAAGTCCAAATGAATTGGTGTATGTGAGGAGTTACTACAGTAAGGTGCGTGGGTGCGAAATTACACGTCAGTTGGGTCACGAGTTAAAGAATGGCAAGCAAAACTTCTGGAAAGAAATTAAAGAAAAAAAGGAGAAACAGCAAGAACAATATTTGGCATGTGCCTCCTTCAGGTGGGGGGGGGGGGGGGGAGGAGGAGGAGGAGGAGGAATCCAACCCCACTCTCTATTGACTTTACCCACCCTCCTCTAGTCCTACACCACCTTTACTGGCTTCATCCACCCTGCTTTGGTTCTACCCCTCTCTCCTCTGGCTTCGTCCACCCACCCCTATCCCTACACCACACAATACTGGCTTCATCCACCCTCCCATGATCACAAGCCACCCTTCCCTGGCACAACCCTACCCTCTCCTGGCTTTATCCACCCCCTCCTGACCACAGCTGACCTCCCCTTGGACCAACCTCATCCTCTACAGGCTTCATCCACCCTCCCCTAGCTGCAAACTCCCTACTCTGGCTAGAATCAACCCTCTGCAGGCTTCATCCATCCTCTCCTGGCCGCAGCCTCCCTCCCCTTGCACTACCCCTTGCTTCATCTACCATCCCCTAGCCCTAGCCCTCCCTCTACTGGCTTCACGCAACCTACCCTGGCTGCACTACAGGAGAGCGGTGACTGAGAGGGTGGTAGCTTGCACAGAACATTTGACTGAGGGGAACCATGGTTTCATGAGTGGTCGAAAATGTGTAGATCATCGGTTTGCTTTGAAGAATGTGTGTGAGAAATAGAGGAACAGAAGGATTTGTGTGGCATTTATGGATTTGGAGAAAGCACACGGTAGGGTTGATAAAGATGCTTTATAAAGGTTGTTACGTATTTAGGGTGTGGGTGGAAAGCTGTTAGAAGCAGCGAAGAGTTTTTACCAAGAGAATTAGGCGTGTGTGTGAGTAGGAAGAGTGGATCCAGATGGAGGTGGGTTTGCGGCAGTGTTGCATGATGTCACCATAGCTATTTAATCTGTTTATGGATAGGGTGGTGAGGGAAGTTTGGGGAGAGGGACAGATCTGCAGTCTGTCGGGGTTAGGGGTAACTGGGAGGTGAGTCAGTTGCTATTTGCTGATAATAAGGCCCGAGGAGCAGACTTAAGTGAGAAATTGCAGAAATTGGTTTCTTAATTTTGGAGACTGAGTGAAAGGAGAATGTTGAGAGTAAACGTGAATAAAAGTAAGATTATTAGGTCTTGAAAAAGAGAGGCGGCTGGCTGGAGTGTGAGTTTGAAGGGAGAGAATCTAGAGGAAGTAGAGGTGTTTTAGATAGGAGTGAACATAGCAGTGGATAGAACCATGGGAGTTGAAGTGTCATAGGTTGGGTAAGATGTGGTGGTGGTGGTGGTGGTGGTGTGGGGGGGGGATAAGGTCCTGGACTTAGTAAGTGGGTGTGGAAAGAGAGGTTAATGTCTGTGTGGGCAAATATGGGTATATTTGCTAGTATCGAAGCTCCGACGGTGTTGTAAGGATACTAGCCTGGACTTTAGATGAAGGAGTATCGAACAGGATGGATGATTAGGATATGAAATATATCGGTTCAATGTTTGGTGAGAAGAAGGTTGATGCAATGAGAAATGGCAGGGTAAGAGAGGAATGAGTCAGTAAAAGTAGCATGGACGAGGAAGCTGGTGAGGATGTGATGAAATAGTTTGGAAATAGTTTTAGAGAGGATGAGCGAGGATAAGATTACTATCAAGGTATATCCGTCAGAGGTGGCGGGATGGTAAGAAAAGGTTGAGATTCGAGAATAGGTTGAAGGATGGAATAAAAGATGCCTTGAAACACTGGGGCCATGAACATGTTAGAGGATGTGAAGCGTGCATGGGGTAGAACTGATAGGAGCGATGTGGCATGGAGGGGCGACGTGCAGTCGTTGTGGTGAATCAAGGAATTTGGAGTGGCCGCACAACACTAAGGCTAGAGGGGTGTGGATATAATGACAGATAAGGAATGAATGCGAGAGAATGAGTACTTTCTTCGTCTGTTCCTGGTGGTACCTCACTGACTCAGAAAACGGCGAACAAATTTGAATATATATATATATATATATATATATATATATATATATATATATATATATATATATATATATATATTTTTTTTTTAAACTATTCGCCATTTCCCGCGTTAGCGAGGTAGCGTTAGGAAAATTTACAAATATTTCTCCCCTTACTTAACAATTTAGTACCTTCCATCAAATTTACCGTAGAAAATGAAAATAATGGTATGCCACCATTTTTAGATTGCATGATCCATAGACAAGGAAACAAGTTTAAGTTTAGCATATACAGAAGACCCACCAATGTATGCTCATATATCCATTATTACTCATCTCAACATGACAGAGTTAAATTATCATCGTTTCAATCATAAGGGCATTATGTATTTGCAGTCCAGAGTTTATTGAAGATGAGTTTGAGAAGATATATTCCATTGGATCTAAGTTAAAGTACCCTAGATCTTTCACTGATAAATCCCTTAAGTTAGCAAAGAAATCATTTTATAGGGTTGAGCCCAAACCTCCCATTGACACCAAGAATCGTTTAGTTCTCCCTTTTGATAATAATTTCACTTTGCTTCCCATGTTGCTTAAATCCTTTAATGTAAATGTTGCCTTTAGCAACAATAATACTATAAAGAATATCTTAATCAGGAATTCACCAGAAAATTCTCTTGGTTGCATCTATAAAGTTCCTTGTGGAAACTGTGATGAATTTTATGTTGGTCAGACTGGTAAGGATCTTTCTGTTAGACTTAAGCAACATAAATATAGTATAAGAACGGGACAAGAATCAAATGCCTTGTTTAATCATGTTAAAAACTATGATCATTGTATTGACTGGAGTAACGCCATCTCAGTTGTTAACTCTAACTCTATTACCAAGAGAAATATCATTGAATCTTCTATTATTAAATACACAAAGAATTATAATCTTAATATTAGTGATGGTCTGTACAAATAAGATAACTTTATTGTTGATAAGATTTGTAAAGTGATAAGTTCATGAACGCTCGTTGTATGTTTTGGACAATCACATGTTTACCAAATGGCGTCCTAGCTTCGTCTCTTCGATGTATATCAACTGACTGTTATATTCCTCTCTTGAGTCTCCCCTGACGATGTGATTATTACACGAAAGTGCACTTGGGAACTTTTCGTGTTTCATTTTCCCCGTGGACTCATAGGAATATCTTGATCACGCGCAAAATTGTGATCCTTTCCAATATATATTATCCCTGGGGATAGGGGATTAAGAATACTTCCCACGTATTCCCTGCGTGTCGTAGAAGGCGACTAAAAGGGGAGGGAGCGGGGGGCTGGAAATCCTCCCCTCTCGTTTTTTTTAATTTTCCAAAAGAAGGAACAGAGGGGGCCAGGTGAGGATATTCCAAAAAAGGCCTAGTCCTCTGTTCTTAACGCTACCTCGCTAATGCGGGAAATGGCGAATAGTTTAAAAGAAAGATATATATATATATATATATATATATATATATATATATATATATATATATATATATATATATATATATATATATATATATATATATATATATATATATATGAGAGAGAGAGAGAGAGAGAGAGAGAGAGAGAGAGAGAGAGAGAGAGAGAGAGAGAGAGAGAGAGAGAGAGAGAGAGAGAGAGAGAGAGAGAGAGAGAGAGAGAGAGAGAGACCTCCTGGGGCACTTCATATTCCAACCTTGGAGTTCTTTATGAATTCCTAAGGCGGTGAGGTGGCCACACCGGGGCTCGGACTTCAAGGAGAAAAAAATGTTTAGGTTTTTTCCTCTCATAAGTTAAGGTTTTATGTCACTGTGTGGGAGGGGTGCTGGGGGTCGTGATGACGGCATGGGGGTAGGATGTAGTGAATATGGAAGGTTGGGCAGTCTGATCATGGCCAGGGGTAGTGACGTGAGCATGATGAAGGGTAGTGACGTGATCATGGCCAGGGGTAGTGACGTGAGCATGATGAGGGGTAGTGACGTGAGCATGATGAGGGGTAGTGACGTGAGCATGATGAGGGGTGGTGACGTGAGCATGCGGAGATTCAGTGACATAGGCATGAGGAGGGGTAGTAATATGAGAATGGGGAGGGTTAGCGAAGTGAGCATGGGGAGGCGTAGTAATGTGAGCAGGGAGAGGGGTAGTAATATGAACATGGGTAGGGGAAATGACATAGGCGGTGGGAAGTGTAGTAACGTGACAGTGGGGAAAAAGGGAATGACGCAATCATGGGGAAATGCATAGTAACATGTTTATGGGGAAAGAGGGAATAACATGAGCTTCAGCAGAAAAGTAACGACATGAGTATCTGTGATAGGATTATATTATATATCAAGTCATGGAGCAAGGGTTGTAAGTAGAATATATGGAGGGACAATACCTTGATAACAGGATGCTAGTAGTGACGTAAATATGGGGGAGCATGGGTGAAGGATAGCAAGTAAGGCATGGCGGAAGGATAGGATACCAGAACATGGAGGAGGGGTGAAAAACAGAGCATAGAGGAAGCAGAGCATGAGGGATGGCTAGGAAGCAGAGTATGGGGTGGGGTGGAAACCAGAGCATAGGGGAGGGGTAGGGACCTTTGTATGGGGGAGGAGGAGGGACCAGAGCGTGGGGGAGGGGGTGTGGGAAAGATTCAAAGCGTAGGTGAGAGGTAGGACACAAGCAAAGTCTTACTGGCATTCATACCCGTGTATGGAACTGGCACCTGTGCTTGCTTGCCTGTTCCGTTTCTGTTTAATATCCAAAACTTTTCCCTCTTCTTGGAAGCATGTATTGATATACCCCATCCATAAGAAGGGTGACCGTTCTGACCCCTCTAACTATCGTCCTATTGCTTTGACATCTACCATTTTCAGAGTCTTTGAATCCCTCCTCGACCCCCTTATCCTAAGACAACTCGAAAATCACAATCCTCTCCCTGGTTACCAGTATGGCTTTCATAAGGCGAAATCCATGGTGATATTCTTTCCTATCTTATTAATGTCTGCTCATCTCTGAAAAATATTTAGGAGTCATATGTAGTTGCCTTTGATACATCTAAGGCTTTTGACAGGATGTGGCATCGGAGTCTCATCTCTAAGCTCCTCTCTTCTGGATTCCCTCCTTCACTTTGCTCCTTCATATCTAGCTTCCTCTCCGGCCGATCTATCTCTGTGGTTGTTGAGGGATCAGACTACCCCTTTTCTTCATTAACAGCGGTGTCCCTCAAGGTTCTGTCCTGTCCCCAACACTTTTTCTCCTTTCTTTCAACAATCTCTTCCCCTCCACAAATAATCCAATGCACTCATACGCTGACGATTCAACACTGCATTCACCCATATCATTTCAGTTCTGTTCATTCTTCTCTCACTCGATCTACGACTCGCCTTGACGTAACTTCCTCAGTAAACTCAGACGTGGACAAGATATCTCATAGGGGTAGACGAAATCTAGTTAAGTTTAGTATTTACAAGACCCAGTTTTTACTCATCTCTCTCTCTCTCTCTCTCTCTCTCTCTCTCTCTCTCTCTCTCTCTCTCTCTCTCTCTCTCTCTCTCTCTCTCTCTCTCTCTCTCTCTCTCTCTCTCTCTCTCTCTCTCTAACTCCTCACAACTCTCGTCTCTCCTTTGTTCTGTAATTCCACCTCTTGACGCAATGAACTAACTTGTTATTACTGAAGCATCCACTCTTTCTTGGAAACCCCATATTACAGGAATAGCTAAGTCTGACTCTAAAAAGCTAGGTGTCCTGTTTAGATGTCGAAACTTCACTTCTAAACAGTTACACCGTTTATAAAAGGGATTGATTCGTCCTTGTATGGAGTACTGCTCTCACATTTGGGTTGGTTCTAGCTTTGTATCTTTACTTGACAGGGTTGTGTCGAAAGCGGTCCGACCTATGAAATGTCCTACACTAACTTCCAAAATGGATGCTCTTACCCCCACCCCACCCCACCCCCGCAATGTTGATTCACTTTCCCTCTTCTATAGGTATAACTTTGGTTTTCGCTCCCTAGAGCTGGCTGCTTGTGTACCCCAACACTAGCTAGACCACATAATGCTCGGCAAGCTGCTGCGTCACATTATTACTGTGTGGTTCTTCGGGAGCTCAACGGTGGACCGTTATTTTCTTTTTTTTTTTTGTTGGCTGAGACTGCACGGGCAGCTGAAGTCCTAACTATATATATATATTTCTTTTTTTTTTTTGTGCTTTGTCGCTGTCTCCCGCGTTTGCGAGGTAGCGCAAGGAAACAGACGAAAGAAATGGCCCAACCCACCCCCACACACATGTATATACATACGTCCACACACGCAAATATACATACCTACACAGCTTTCCATGGTTTACCCCAGACGCTTCACATGCCCTGATTCAATCCACTGACAGCACGTCAACCCCGGTATACCACATCGATCCAATTCACTCTATTCCTTGCCCTCCTTTCACCCTCCTGCATGTTCAGGCCCCGATCACACAAAATCTTTTTCACTCCATCTTTCCACCTCCAATTTGGTCTCCCACTTCTCCTCGTTCCCTCCACCTCCGACACATATATCCTCTTGGTCAATCTTTCCTCACTCATTCTCTCCATGTGCCCAAACCATTTCAAAACACCCTCTTCTGCTCTCTCAACTACGTTCTTTTCATTTCCACACATCTCTCTTACCCTTACGTTACTTACTCGATCAAACCACCTCACACCACACATTGTCCTCAAACATCTCATTTCCAGCACATCCATCCTCCTGCGTACAACTCTATCCATAGCCCGCGCCTCGCAACCATACAACATTGATGGAACCACTATTCCTTCAAACATACCCATTTTTGCTTTCCGAGATAATGTTCTCGACTTCCACACATTCTTCAAGGCCCCCAGAATTTTCGCCCCCTCCCCCACCCTATGATCCACTTCCGCTTCCATGGTTCCATCCGCTGCCAGATCCACTCCCAGATATCTAAAACACTTCACTTCCTCCAGTTTTTCTCCATTCAAACTTACCTCCCAATTGACTTGACCCTCAACCCTACTGTACCTAATAACCTTGCTCCTATTCACATTTACTCTTAACTTTCTTCTTTCACACACTTTACCAAACTCAGTCACCAGCTTCTGCAGTTTCTCACATGAATCAGCCACCAGCGCTGTATCATCAGCGAACAACAACTGACCCACTTCCCAAGCTCTCTCATCCCCAACAGACTTCATACTTGCCCCTCTTTCCAAAACTCTTGCATTCACCTCCCTAACAACCCCATCCATAAACAAATTAAACAAACAGGGAGACATCACACACCCCTGCCGCAAACCTACATTCACCGAGAACCAATCACTTTCCTCTCTTCCTACACGTACACATGCCTTACATAATCGATAAAAAGTTTTCACTGCTTCTAACAACTTGCCTCCCACACCATATATTCTTAATACCTTCCACAGAGCATCTCTATCAACTCTATCATATGCCTTCTCCAGATCCATAAATGCTACATACAAATCCATTTGCTTTTCTAAGTATTTCTCACATACATTCTTCAAAGCAAACACCTGATCCACACATCCTCTACCACTTCTGAAACCACACTGCTCTTCCCCAATCTGATGCTCCGTATATGCCTTCACCCTCTCAATCAATACCCTCCCATATAATTTACCAGGAATACTCAACAAACTTATACCTCTGTAATTTGAGCACTCACTCTTATCCCCTTTGACTTTGTACAATGGCACTATGCTCGCATTCCGCCAATCCTCAGGCACCTCACCATGAGTCATACATACATTAAATAACCTTACCAACCAGTCAATAATACAGTCACCCCCTTTTTTAATAAATTCCACTGCAATACCATTCAAACCTGCTGCCTTGCCGGCTTTCATCTTCCGCAAAGCTTTTACTACCTCTTCTCTGTTTACCAAATCATTTTCCCTAACCCTCTCACTTTGCACACCACCTCGACCAAAACACCCTATATCTGCCACTCTATCATCAAACACATTCAACAAACCTTCAAAATACTCACTCCATCTCCTTCTCACATCACCACTACTTGTTATCACCTCCCCATTTGCGCCCTTCACTGAAGTTCCCATTTGCTCCCTTGTCTTACGCACTTTACTTACCTCCTTCCAGAACATCTTTGTATTCTCCTTGAAATTTAATGATACTCTCTCACCCCAACTCTCATTTGCCCTCTTTTTCACCTCTTGCATTTTTCTCTTGACCTCCTGTCTCTTTCTTTTATACATCTCCCACTCAATTGCATTTTTTCCCTGCAAAAATCGTCCAAATGCCTCTCTCTTCTCTTTCACTGATAATCTTACTTCTTCATCCCACCACTCACTACCCTTTCTAATCAACCCACCTCCCACTCTTCTCATGCCACAAGCATCTTTTGCGCACTCCATCACTGATTCCCTAAATACATCCCATTCCTCCCCCACTCCCCTTACTTCCATTGTTCTCACCTTTCTCCATTCTGTACTCAGTCTCTCCTGGTACTTCCTCACACAAGTCTCCTTCCCAAGCTCACTTACTCTCACCACCCTCTTCACCCCAACATTCACTCTTCTTTTCTGAAAACCCATACAAATCTTCACCTTAGCCTCCACAAGATAATGATCAGACATCCCTCCAGTTACACTTCTCAGCACATAAACATTTAAAAGTCTCTCTTTCGCGCGCTTGTCAATTGACACGTAATCCAATAACGCTCTCTGGCCATCTCTCCTACTTACATACGTATACTTATGTACATCTCGCTTTTTAAACCAGGTATTCCCAATCATCAGTCCTTTTTCAGCACATAAATCTACAAGCTCTTCACCATTTCCATTTACAACACTGAACACCCCATGTATACCGATTATTCCCTCAACTGCCACATTACTCACCTTTGCATTCAAATCACCCATCACTATAACCCGGTCTCGTGCATCAAAACCACTAACACACTCATTCAGCTGCTCCCAAAACACTTGCCTCTCATGATCTTTCTTCTCATACCCAGGTGCATATGCACCAATAATCACCCATCTCTCTCCATCAACTTTCAGTTTTACCCATATTAATCGAGAATTTACTTTCTTACATTCTATCACATACTCCCACAACTCCTGTTTCAGGAGTAGTGCTACTCCTTCCCTTGCTCTTGTCCTCTCACTAACCCTGACTTTACTCCCAAGACATTCCCAAACCACTCTTCCCCTTTACCCTTTAGCTTCGTTTCGCTCAGAGCCAAAACATCCAGGTTCCTTTCCTCAAACATACTACCTATCTCTCCTTTTTTCACATCTTGGATACATCCACACACATTTAGACACCCCAGTCTGAGCCTTCGAGGAGGATGAGCACTCCCCGCGTGACTCCTTATATATATATATATATATGCTCTAGCTTGAGCCAGGTATCCATTTTTCGACCAGCTCCTACGGGTGGATGAACTGCTGATCGTGGACCGACTCCGCAACTAGGATTCGAACCAATGCGCTCGACCTTAGGCGTCCCATGATGTGTCACAGTCAAGAACGCTAACCGCTACACCACGGTACCACAGAGGTCCATACCAGCTTCGTTCTCTACACGTCAAAATTTTGGAACACTACCTTCTCATGTCTTTCCCAATAACTATGACCTGGTACATTTCAAACGACTGGTTTTTCACTTCCTCCAAAATTCGCAAATACCTTCTCGTGTCTCTTCTCTTTCCCTTTCAATATTCTCTCTACATTTCCATAAAGGCCCGGCCTTGATGTGGACTTTTGTTCGTGACTGGAACCTTCACCATAAAAAAAATGGAACAGAGCAAGGGGACAGGGTAGGAACCAGAGCCTGGGGGACGGGTAGGAACTAGAAGGGTATAAAGACCTCAGCATAGGAGTGGACACAGGGAGGTGAGCGCTGGTAGGAGTCAGGGGCAACTCAGGGTCTGCTGCTGATGAAGACATTATCTGGCAGCCTTTTCCCGTGACTTGTGGTCCCGGGTGGACCTGGCGAGGGGGTGAGGCAGGGAGACCCTCCACCTGATGCCTGGCAGACCCCGCATGACCATAGGTGAACATGGTAGGGATAAGGCAGGGAAACCCTCCCCCTGTTGCCTGGATGACCCCATGTGACCTCGCTGGTCCTGATAGGGATGAGACATTGATACTCGCTACCTGAATGAACACGTCCCTTAGTTTGGGGGAAAAAAACACATAGATCTACGTCCTGTGAGTCACAGTTTCCTAGAAAAAAAATCAGTTCTTCAGTAGTTTGAAGTGTGATGGTTCAGTGCTGTAGTTAGTGTAGTGTTGTAGTTATTGTGCAACTGGTGGTACATGATGGTCCTGGTGTATCATCATAAGTGTACTATTATATAGTTACTCCAGTGTTCATACCACGCAGGCAACCAACACTAGCCTGTCATCAGCCAGTCAATGAACAGCTCGCTAAGAGCCAATCAGTTAACAGCTAACCGGTCAAGAATTAGCCAGCCAACAGTTAACCACTCATCAGCTAGTTAACAACTAGCCACTCAACAACTTGTTGACAATCTGCCAGTCAACAGTTAGATAACAGGCAGCCAGTCAACTGCTCGTTAGGTGCCAGATGGTTAAAACCTAGTTAAGAACCAGCCAGTCAACAGCAAACAGGTCAACAAATAGCCAGCCAAAAGTAAACCATTCATCACCTTGTTAACAACGAGCCAGCCAACGGCATGTTAACAAGCAGCCAGTCAACAGCTAATCAACAGCCAAACTGTTAACAGCTAGTTAACAGCCAGCCAGTCAACAGCAAGTTAAAAACCAGGCGGTCAACAGCTAGTTAAGAGCCAACCAATCAACAGCTGGTTAAGAAT
Organism: Panulirus ornatus; assembly: GCF_036320965.1. NCBI lineage: Eukaryota > Metazoa > Arthropoda > Malacostraca > Decapoda > Palinuridae > Panulirus > Panulirus ornatus. Next base: position 615,991 of record NC_092225.1, read on the forward strand.
CATCCAATCAACAGCTACTTTAAAGACGGCCAATTAACAACCAGTTGTTAGCCAGTCAGTGAGCAGCCAGTTAAGAGCCGGCACATCAACAGTTAGTTAAGAGCCAACAGGGTAACAGCAAGGCAAGAGCCAGGTAGTCAACAGGTGGCTGGTCAGTAGCCAGCCAAGCGGCTGCTTATCAAGTATTCAGACAAGAGCCAATCAGCCAGAGTGTTTAGCGATTAGAATCTCTGTGGTATACGGGAGGGGGAACTGCCTCTTTACTCGGTCATCATGAAGTTAGGCGCAAGCGATGGTCTTGCCTTCTGGCAGATGTCAATTACTATCATTATCTCCCATATCTCGCCCTCCTACTTCCTGCTAAATAACTGGCTCTCGCTAGGCGAACAAGACCTGCTGGCTTCGCGGCCTGTAATCTCCGGATTGGCTCAGGCCAAGAGGAATGGTCGACACGAATTGGCAAAGGTACTCCTCATTTGTTTTCATTTTATTTTCTCTCCACCAGAGACCAACAGTTTTCGGTTAATTTACTGGGAAATGGAATTTAATTCGACATCTGGCAATGTGTGTGTGTGTGTGTGTGTGTGTGTGTGTGTGTGTGTGTGTGTGTGTGTTTGTGTGTGTGTGTGTGTGTGTGTGTGTGTGTGTGTATGTGTGTGTATGTGTGTGCGCGCGCGTGTGTGTGTGTGTGTGTGTGTGTGTGTCTGTGTGTCTGTGTGTGTATAATCAACTACAAACACAGCACAATACGGGGAAGGAGTTTAACACTCGTGGGGCCTCATCTCTAGTGTATCATCAGTCAGCCTCATAAACTTCTGCATGCTGCCATACCATCATTCACCATTTCGTTACTAAGTTTGTTCCAGCCACCCGCCACCCTGCACCTGAAGCAGGACTTCACTACAGCATCTCTGGCGAGCATCATTCGTAGCTTCTTGCTGTGTCCTCTGGTTGCGCTCTCACTGAATCGCGCTAAGAATTGATAGCTGTCGATGTCATCCAACTGATCTAGAAACTTAGAGGGTGTGATCAGGTCACCCTCAGCTCATCTGTCTTTTTTAGTAGGCAAGTCAATAGTCTTTAGCTCAGCTCCATATCCTAAGGTACCACCTTTGTTGCTTTCTCTAGATCCTCTCAGTTAGAGTATTTGTGCTTTTTCGTGCGATGCTCAGACTTGAGAAGTATATTCTAGTTTTGGTCTGATTTACGGTAGGTGTGAATATCTAGCTTTTATTGGTTAAAAACATTTGGTAAAATTTAAAGAGAGAGAGAGAGAGAGAGAGAGAGAGAGAGAGAGAGAGAGAGAGAGAGAGAGAGAGAGAGAGAGAGAGAGAGAGAGAGAGAGAGAGAGAGAGAGAGAGAGAGAGAGAGAGAGAGAGAGAGAGAGAGAGAGAGAGAGAGAGAGAGAGAGAGAGAGAGAGTTACACACATACACAGACCACACACACCAAATATGTATGGTCCAAGTGAGTTGGTAAAGCCTTAACGCTTTAAGGAAAAAAAAGAAAAGAAATGACCCCCTTGTGGGTAGTAGAAGAAAAGAATAACAAAGCAAAGGCTCTCTCCCCACAACTCTCCTCCCTCAGGCACATGATTTCAGGAAAACAGCTGGAAAAAATACCTTGCAGGATTGATAAGCCTGAAGGAAATGTCTATAAGAAAATCATAAAGTAGAATGAACATGATTATGTCATGCTTCCCATCAACAAACGACATGCATCCCTTCACTTTTTGTTATAAGGACAATACAAAGGATAACTTGAGCTCCAGATTGTCGACTTATCATGCCTATATCATTTCTGATTTTGAAGAATGAGACATTAATTTTCAATTACTCTCTCAAAGCAGGTGGCGTGGGTTAATGATACCGCAACATGGCTAGGGAGAGATCAGTGGTTGAGAAGGTAGCATGGTATACCACTGCGTTATGACATTAAATGAACCATTCAGTACCGGAGAGTGACAAGCGATGATCAAACCAAATTGGAAGATATCAAGGGTGTTGCTCTGAGCATCTTCTGGGAGCTTATTCCATGCATCAATAATGTCGTTGGTAAAACAATATTTCGTCGACCTCTTAGATTTTAATCCATCTTCTCTCGTCGGTATTGATGGCGCTACTGTAAGAGAAATGCTCATAATCGACGTTGTTGAATCCTTTAAGCTTTCTGGAACATTCTATCAATTTGCCCCGGAGGCGCCTCTTGCTTAGGGAGAACAAGTATAATTCTCGCAGTCTTTCCTTACATGGTTTGGTACACAAGGAGGGAATCAACTTAGTCGTTCTTCGCTGCACTACTTTCAATCTAAGAATGTCTTTATTTGAATGGAGGCCATTATTGCACTGCATATAGGAGGTATCTTCTAACTAGACATAGGTACTGTGGCAATATAACGACATCTTTGCTTTTGTACGTAAAGTTTCTGTTTATGAATCCTAACATCCTGTTTAGTTTCTTGGTAGCTTCATTGTAATGCTGGGAGAATGTGAAGTTATTGGAGACATTGACCCCTAGATCTCTCACACTAGGGGCGTCCTTCCTCTTGTGGCCCATCAGCTCATAATCAGATTTTTTTGTTTAGGTTTCTCAATTGTAACAGCTGACATTTATTGATGTTGAATAGCATTTACCATTTACTAGACCATTCAGTGATTTTATCTAGACCCTCAACCACTGATCTCTCCTGGTCATGCAGCGGTATCATACTAACATTCATTAACCCATGTCACCTGCTTTGAGAGAGTAATTGAGAATTATTGTATCATAGACATGGTAAGTCGAGAGCCTGGAGCTCAAGTATATCTTTAGTATTGCCTTCATGATAAGAAGTGAAGGGATGCATGTTGGTAGCGATGGGATGCGTGACATATTCATGTCCATTCTACCTTACGACTTTCCTATGAAAATTTCCTTCAAATTTATTAATCCTGCAAGGTATCTTTTTCTACCTGTTTTCCTGACATTGTGTGCCGGAGGAGTGAAGGGTCGGGAGAGAACCTTTGCTTTGCTATCCTTTTCTTCTACTGCCTATGTTTTTTTTTTCTTCTTTTTAAGCGTTAAGGCCAGACCACCTCTCTTGGACCTTAGGTATGTGTGGTCTGTGGATCTAAGGAACTCAAGATGTATAGGTGCACGAACCGAGACATACAGAGGGAGGGACTATCTGGGAGATAAACAAGCTTGGAATGGCCTTACTTTTATAGGTGAATGTATGAGACAGACAGACAGACAGACAGACAGACAGACAGACAAAAAGACAAACAGACAGAGAGACAGAGACAGAGACAGAGAGATAGACAGACAGACAGACAGACACACAAAAAAAACGAAAAAAAAAAAAGGAGAGACAGAGAGATAAACAAGTTGAGAGAAGCATTGAAAGTTATTACCTATAAGTGAAAGAGGAGAGAATAAGGAAGTACCAAACAGTAATGGAGAAAGATTCATAAAAGGAAAGATACATAATAATCTTATGGGAACCCAGAACCTGGACTCCTTATTCTCTTGCTTAATACGGGAAGTCGCCAGGTAATTATCATGGACGAGAGAAACAAATATTAAGTCAAGTGCCGCAGGAAAGTATATGGAGGGCGGGGCGGAGCTGTAGTATTTAGCACTCATGTGATGTAGGACGCCGCATGACTCACACGGGATAGTTCATGGCTTCCATTACCGGTGGCTGGGTCAGTGTGTAGGGAGGGGAAGGGTGGACAAGAACTCGATAGTGAACTGGTTTTTTAGAACCATTTTTTTTTTTTACTAACGTTTGATGAACACGTGAATTTATGAACATAGTTTGTTGTGGCAACATAAACAGACGAGGTCGAAACGTTTCGAGAGGCCTTGGACGCTGGTTGAGGGAAGGAATGTTGTGAGATAATTAGAAACATCACCTGCGGCCAGGGATATAGTCTAGGTAATTATATCAGAAACACACCTGGTGCCTTGGATATAGATATTCTGTGATTGAAATATACACCTGGCGCCTTGGATATACATATGCAGTGACTGAAATATACACCTGGCGCCTTGGATGTAGATATAAGGCTAGCTACAGTGATTGCAATATACGCCTGGTGCCTTGGATATAGATACAAGCCCAGCACCATTGATAGATATCAGTATACAGTTGTTACCTTGGATATCATATAAGTAATTAAGTCTATCTTGATCGAATTATGTGGTTTAGTTAGAAACATCCACTTTTTACAATATTATCATTATTATTATTATTATTATTATTATTATTATTATTATTATTATTATTATTATTATTATTATTAACATTATTATTATTATTATTATTATTAATACTATTATAATGATAACAATAATAATAATAATAATAATAATAATAATAATAATAATAATAATAATTATTATTATTATTATTATTATATTATTATTATTATTATTATTATTATTATTATTATTATTATTATTATCATTATTGTTATCAGTATTAGTAGTAGCAGTTGTAGTATCATCATCATTATTATTATCATCAGTATTATTCTTGAATCTAACATAACGGATTCAAGTTTCTGCCAGGCTGAATGTAGATGATTTCCGTGTCGGTCCGGACACCTTTCGTAAGTGATGGACAAGAGTGGTCAAAGTAGTCACTCTGCTGACATGAAATGACATATGACACACACTTCTCGACATTTGCTTATTCCTTTTTAATCATATATATATATATATATATATATATATATATATATATATATATATATATATATATATATATATATATATATATATATAAATATATATTTTTTTTTTTTTTTTTTTTATACTTTGTCGCTGTCTCCCGCGTTTGCGAGGTAGCGCAAGGAAACAGACGAAAGAAATGGCCCAGCCCCCCCCATACACATGTACATACACACGTCCACACACGCAAATATACATACCTACACAGCTTTCCTTGGTTTACCCCGGACGCTTCACATGCCTTGATTCAATCCACTGACAGCACGTCAACCCCTGTATACCACATCGCTCCAATTCACTCTATTCCTGTATGTTCAGGCCCCGATCACACAAAATCCTTTTCACTCCATCTTTCCACCTCCAATTTGGTCTCCCTCTTCTCCTCGTTCCCTCCACCTCCGACACATATATCCTCTTGGTCAATCTTTCCTCACTCATTCTCTCCATGTGCCCAAACCATTTCAAAACACCCTCTTCTGCTCTCTCAACCACGCTCTTTTTATTTCCACACATCTCTCTTACCCTTACGTTACTTACTCGATCAAACCACCTCACACCACACATTGTCCTCAAACATCTCATTTCCAGCACATCCACCCTCCTGCGCACAACTCTATCCATAGCCCACGCCTCGCAACCATACAACATTGTTGGAACTACTATTCCTTCAAACATACCCAATTTTGCTTTCCGGGATAATGTTCTCGACTTCCACACATTTTTCAAGGCTCCCAAAATTTTCGCCCCCTCCCCCACCCTATGATCCACTTCCGCTTCCATGGTTCCATCCGCTGACAGATCCACTCCCAGATATCTAAAACACTTCACTTCCTCCAGTTTTTCTCCATTCAAACTCACCTCCCAATTGACTTGACCCTCAACCCTACTGTACCTAATAACCTTGCTCTTATTCACATTTACTCTTAACTTTCTTCTTCCACACACTTTACCAAACTCCGTCACCAGCTTCTGCAGTTTCTCACATGAATCAGCCACCAGCGCTGTATCATCAGCGAACAACAACTGACTCACTTCCCAAGATCTCTCATCCCCAACAGACTTCATACTTGCCCCTCTTTCCAAGACTCTTGCATTTACCTCCCTAACAACCCCATCCATAAACAAATTAAACAACCATGGAGACATCACACACCCCTGCCGCAAACCTACATTCACTGAGAACCAATCACTTTCCTCTCTTCCTACACGTACACATGCCTTACATCCTCGATAAAAACTTTTCACTGCTTCTAACAACTTGCCTTCCACACCATATATTCTTAATACCTTCCACAGAGCATCTCTATCAACTCTATCATATGCCTTCTCCAGATCCATAAATGCTACATACAAATCCATTTGCTTTTCTATATATATATATATATATTTATATATATATATATATATATATATATATATATATATATATATATATATATATATATATATATATATATATATATATATATATATATGTATATTTTCAAACCATTCGCCATTTCCCGCATTAGCAAGGTAGCGCCAAGAACAGAGAACCGGGCCTCTGAGGGAACATCCTCACCTGGCCCCCTTCTCTGTTCCTTCCTTTGGAAAATTAAGAAAAAAACAAGAGGGGAGGATTTCCAGCCCCACGCTCCCTCCCCTTTTAGTCGCCTTCTACGACACGCAGGGAATACGTGGGAAGTATTCTTTCTCCCCTATCCCCAGGGATAATATATTATAATTATATGGGAGGGTATTGATTGAGAGGGTGAAGGCATATACGGAGCATCAGATTGGGGAAGAGCAGTGTGGTTTCAGAAGTGGTAGAGGATGTGTGGATCAGGTGTTTGCTTTGAAGAATGTATGCGAGAAATACTTAGAAAAGCAAATGGATTTGTATGTAGCATTTATGGATCTGGAGAAGGCATATGATAGAGTTGATAGAGATGCTCTGTGGAAGGTATTAAGAATATATGGTGTGGGAGGCAAGTTGTTAGAAGCAGTGAAAAGTTTTTATCGAGGATGTAAGGCATGTGTACGTGTAGGAAGAGAGGAAAGTGATTGGTTCTCAGTGAATGTAGGTTTGCGGCAGGGGTGTGTGATGTCTCCATGGTTGTTTAATTTGTTTATGGATGGGGTTGTTAGGGAGGTGAATGCAAGAGTTTTGGAAAGAGGGGCAAGTATGAAGTCTGTTGGGGATGAGAGAGCTTGGGAAGTGAGTCAGTTGTTGTTCGCTGATGATACAGCGCTGGTGGCTGATTCATGTGAGAAACTACAGAAGCTGGTGACTGAGTTTGGTAAAGTGTGTGAAAGAAGAAAGTTAAGAGTAAATGTGAATAGGAGCAAGGTTATTAGGTACAGTAGGGTTGAGGGTCAAGTCAACTGGGAGGTGAGTTTGAATGGAGAAAAACTGGAGGAAGTGAAGTGTTTTAGATATCTGGGAGTGGATCTGGCAGCGGATGGAACCATGGAAGCGGAAGTGGATCATAGGGTGGGGGAGGGGGCGAAAATTCTGGGGGCCTTGAAGAATGTGTGGAAGTCGAGAACATTATCTCGGAGAACAAAAATGGGTATGTTTGAAGGAATAGTGGTTCCAACAATGTTGTATGGTTGCGAGGCGTGGACTATGGATAGAGTTGTGCGCAGGAGGATGGATGTGCTGGAAATGAGATGTTTGAGGACAATGTGTGGTGTGAGGTGGTTTGATCGAGTAAGTAACGTAAGGGTAAGAGAGATGTGTGGAAATAAAAAGAGCGTGGTTGAGAGAGCAGAGGAGGGTGTTTTGAAATGGTTTGGTCACATGGAGAGAATGAGTGAGGAAAGATTGACCAAGAGGATATATGTGTCGGAGGTGGAGGGAACGAGGAGAAGAGGGAGACCAAATTGGAGGTGGAAAGATGGAGTGAAAAAGATTTTGTGTGATCGGGGCCTGAACATGCAGGAGGGTGAAAGGAGGGCAAGGAATAGAGTGAGTTGGAGCGATGTGGTGTACCGGGGTTGACGTGCTGTCAGTGGATTGAATCAGGGCATGTGAAGCGTCTGGGGTAAACCATGGAAAGCTGTGTAGGTATGCATATTTGCGTGTGTGGACGTATGTATTTACATGTGTATGGGGGTGGGTTGGGCCATTTCTTTCGTCTGTTTCCTTGCGCTACCTCGCAAACGCGGGAGACAGCGACAAAGCAAAATATATATATATATATATATATATATATATATATATATATATATATATATATATATATATATATATATATATATACATACTTAGTCGCTGTCTTCCGCATTAGCGAGGTAGCGCAAGGGAACAGGAAAGAATGGTCCAGCCCACCCACATACACATGTATATACATAAACGCCAACACACGCACATAATGCATACCTATACATTTCATCATATACATACATATACATACACAGACATATACATATATACAAATGTATTCATCCACACTTGCTGCCTCCATCCACTCTCGTCGCCACTCCGCCACACGTGAAAATGGCACCCCCTCACCCCGCGCACGCGCGCGAGGTAGCGCTAGGAAAAGACAACAAAGGCCACATTCGTTCACACTCAGTCTCTAACTGTCATGTGCAATGCACCGGAACTACAGCTCCCTTTCCACATCCAGGCCCCACAAAACTTTCCATGGTTTACCCCAGACACTGCACATGCCCTAGTTCACACTCACTCTATTCCTTGCACGCCTTTCACCCTCCTGTATGTTAAGGCCCTGATCGTTCAAAATCTTTTTCACTCCATCCTTCTACCTCTAATTTGGAGTCTCACTTCTCATATCCTCCACCTCTGACACATATATCCTCTTTGTCGATCTTTTCCCTCTCATTCTCTCCATGTGACCAAACCATTTCAATACATCCTCTTCTGCTCTCTCAACCACACTCTTTTTATTACCACATATCTCTCTTACTCTTCCATCACTTACTCGATCAAACCACCTCACACCACAAATTGTCCTCAAACATGTCATTTCCAACACAGACAGACAGAAAGACAGCCCTATCTATAGCCCACGCGTAGGAACCGTATAGCATTGTTGGAACCACTATTCCTTCAAACATACCCATTTTTGCTCTTCGAGAAAACGTTCTCGCCTTCCGCACATTCTTTAACGCTCCCAGAACCTTCACTCCCTCCTCCACCCTGTGACTCACTTCCACTTCCATGGTTCCATCCGCTGCCAAATCCATTCCCAGATATCTAAAACACTTCATTTCCACCATTTTTTTTCCATTGAAACTTACCTCCCAGTTAGCTTGTCCCTCAACTCTGCTGAACCTAACAACCTTGCTCTTATTCACATTTACTCTCAACTTTCTTCTTTCACACGCTTCAACAAGCTCAATCACCAAACCTCTGCAGTTTCTCACTCGAATCAGCCACCAACGCTGTATCATCAGCGAACAACAACTGACTCACTTCCCAAGCTCTCTCATCTACAACAGACTGCATACTTGACCCTCTCTCCAAAATTCTTGCATTTACCTCCTAAACAGCCCCATCCATAAACAAATTAAATAGCCACAGAGACATCACGCACCCCTGCCGCAAACCTGACATTCACTGAGAACCAATCACTTTCCTGTCTTCCTTCTCGTACACATGCCTTACATCCTTGATAAAAACTTTTCACTCCCTCTAGCAACTTACCTCCCACACCATATATTTTTAATACCGTCCACAAAGTATCTCTATCCACTCTATCATATGCTTTCTCCAGATACATAAATGCTACATACAAATCCATTTGCTTTTCTCAGTATTTTTCACATACATTCTTTAAAGCAAACACCTGATTCACACATCCTATACCACTTCTGAAACTTCACTGCTCTTCGCCAACCTGATGCTCTGTACATGCCTTTGCCCTCGTAATCAATACCCTCCCATGTAATTTCCCAGGAATACTCAACAAACCTCTGTAATTTGAACACTCACCCTTATCTCATTTGCCTTTATACGATGGCACTATGCATGCATTCCGCTAATCCTCAGGCACCTCACTATGAACCATACATACACTGAATATCCTTACCAACCAGTCAACAACACAGCCATCCCCTTTTCACTGCAATACCATCCAGACCCGCCGCCTTGCTGGCTTTCATCTTCCACAAAGCTCGCACTACCTCTTCTCTGTTTACCAAACCATTTTCCCTGACCCTCTCACTTCGTACACCACCTCGACCAAAACACTCTACATCTGCCACTCTATCATCAAACATATTCAACAAACCTTCAAAATACTCATTGCATCTCCTTCGCATTTCACCACTATTTGTCATTACCTCCCCATTATCCCCCTTCACCGATGTTCCCATTTGTTCACTTGTTTTACGCACTTTATGTACCTCCTTCCAAAACATCTTTTTATTGTCTCCAAGACTTAATGATACTCTCTAACGCAAACTCTCATTTGCCCTCTTTTTCACCTCTTGCACCTTTCTCTTGACCTCTTGCCTCTTTTTTTTCATACATCTCCCAGTCTTTCGCACTACTTTCCTGAAAAGATCGTCCAAATGCCTCTCTCTTCTCTTTCACCAACAATCTCAATTCTCCATCCCACCACTCACTACCCTTTCTAATCTGCCCACCTCCCACCTTTCTCATACCAAAAGCATCTTTTGCACAAGACATCACTGCTTCCCTAAATACATCCCATTTCTCCCCCACTCCCCATACGTCATTTGCTTTCACCTTTTTCCATTCTGCACTCAATCTCTCGTGGTACTTCTTTACACAAGTCTCCTTTCCAAGCTCACTTACTCTCACCACTCTCTTCACCCCAACATTCTCTCTTCTTTTCTGAAAACCTCTACAAAGCTTCACCTTCGCCTCCACCAGATAATGATCAGACATTCTCCAGTTGCCCTTCTCATATATATATATATATATATATATATATATATATATATATATATATATATATATATATATATATATATATATATATATATATATGTATATATATTTATATATATATATATATATATATATATATATATATATATATATATATATATATATATATATATATATATATATATATATATATATATATATATATATATATATATATATATATATATATATATATATTTATCCCTGGGGATAGGGGAGAAAGAATACTTCCCACGTATTCCCTGCGTGTCGTAGAAGGCGACTAAATGGGGAGGGAGCGGGGGGCTGGAAATCCTCCCCTCTCACTTTTTTTTTTAATTTTCCAAAAGAGGGAACAGAGAAGGGGCCCAGGTGAGGATATTCCCTCAAGGGCCCAGTCCTCTGTTCTCAACGCTACCTCGCTAATGCGGGAAATGGCGAATAGTATGAAAGAAATATATATATATATATATATATATATATATATATATATATATATATATATATATATATATATATATATATATATAAATACACAATATTTCTTTTTTTTTTTTTTTGCTTTGTCGCTGTCTCCCGCGTTTGCGAGGATGTAAGGCATGTGTACGTGTAGGAAGAGAGGAAAGTGATTGGTTCTCAGTGAATGTAGGTTTGCGGCAGGGGTGTGTGATGTCTCCATGGTTGTTTAATTTGTTTATGGATCAGGGAGGTGAATGCAAGAGTTTTGAAAAGAGGGGCAAGTATGAAGTCTGTTGAGGATGAGAGAGTTTGGGAAGTGAGTCAGTTGTTGTTCGCTGATGATACAGCGCTGGTGGCTGATTCATGTGAGAAACTGCAGAAGCTGGTGACTGAGTTTGGTAAAGTGTGTGAAAGAAGAAAGTTAAGAGTAAATGTGAATAAGAGCAAGTTTATTAGGTACAGTAGGGTTGAGGGTCAAGTCAATTGGGAGGTGAGTTTGAATGGAGAAAAACTGGAGGAAGTGAAGTGTTTTAGATATCTGGGAGTGGATCTGGCAGCGGATGGAACCATGGTAGCGGAAGTGGATCATAGGGTGGGGGAGGGGGCGAAAATTCTGGGGGCCTTGAAGAATGTGTGGAAGTCGAGAACATTATCTCGGAAAGCAAAAATGGGTATGTTTGAAGGAATAGTGGTTCCAACAATGTTGTATGGTTGCGAGGCGTGGACTATGGATAGAGTTGTGCGCAGGAGGATGGATGTGCTGGAAATGAGATGTTTGAGGACAATGTGTGGTGTGAGATGGTTTGATCGAGTGAGTAACGTAAGGGTAAGAGAAATGTGTGGAAATAAAATGAGCGTGTTTGAGAGAGCAGAAGAGGGTGTTTTGAAATGGTTTGGTCACATGGAGAGAATGAGTGAGGAAAGATTGACCAAGAGGATATACGTGTCGGAGGTGGAGGGAACGAGGAGAAGAGGGAGACCAAATTGGAGGTGGAAAGATGGAGTGAAAAAGATTTTGTGTGATCGGGGCCTGAACATGCAGGAGGGTGAAAGGAGGGCAAGGAATAAAGTGAATTGGAGCGATGTGGTATACCGGGGTTGACGTGCTGTCAGTGGATTGAATCAAGGCATGTGAAGCGTCTGGGGTAAACCATGGAAAGCTGTGTAGGTATGTATATTTGCGTGTGTGGACGTATGTATATACATGTGTATGGGGGTGGGTTGGGCCATTTCTTTCGTCTGTTTCCTTGCGCTACCTCGCAAACGCGGGAGACAGCGACAAAAAAAAAAAAATTTATATATATATATATATATATATATATATATATATATATATATATATATATATATATATATATATATATATATATATTGTATCTTAACTTTCTAAAAGGGGAAACAGAAGAAGGAGTCACGCGAGGAGTGCTCATCCTCCTCGAAGGCTCAGATTGGGGTGTCTAAATGTGTGTGGATGTAACCAAGATGAGAAAAATGGAGAGATAGGTAGTATGTTTGAGGAAAGGAACCTGGATGTTTTGGCTCTTAGTGAAACGAAGCTCAAGGGTAAAGGGGAAGAGTGGTTTGGGAATGTCTTGGGAGTAAAGTCAGGGGTTAGTGAGAGGACAAGAGCAAGGGAAGGAGTAGCATTACTCCTGAATCAGGAGTTGTGGGAGTATGTGATAGAGTGTAAGAAAGTAAATTCTAGATTAATATGAGTAAAACTGAAAGTTGATGGAGAGAGATGGGTGATTATTGGTGCATATGCACCTGGGCATGAGAAGAAAGATCATGAGAGGCAAGTGTTTTGGGAGCAGCTGAATGAGTGTGTTAGTGGTTTTGATACACAATACCGGGTTATAGTGATGGGTGATTTGAATGCAAAGGTGAGTAATGTGGCAGTTGAGGGAATAATTGGTATACATGGAGTGTTCAGTGTTGTAAATGGAAATGGTGAAGAGCTTGTAGATTTATGTGCTGAAAAAGGACTGGTGATTGGGAATACCTGGTTTAAAAAGCGAGATACACATAAGTATACGTATGTAAGTAGGAGAGATGGCCAGAGAGCGCTACTGGATTACCTGTTAATTGATAGACGCACGAAAGAGAGACTTTTGGATGTTAATGTGTTGAGAGGTGCAACTGGAGGGATGTCTGATCATTATCTTGTGGAAGCGAAGGTGAAGATTTGTGGGGGTTTTCAGAAAAGAAGAGAGAATGTTGGGGTGAAGAGAGTGGTGAGAGTAAGTGAGCTTGGGAAGGAGACTTGTGTGAGGAAGTACCTGGAGAGACTGAGTACAGAATGGAAAACGTGAGAACAAAGGAGGTAAGGGTAGTGGGGGAGGAATGGGATGTATTTAGGGAAGCAGTGATGGCTTGCGCAAAAGATGCTTGTGGCATGAGAAGCGTGGGAGGTGGGTTGATTAGAAAAGTTAGTGAGTGGTGGAATGAAGAAGTAAGATTATTAGTGAAAGAGAAGAGAGAGGTATTTGAACGATTTTTGCAAGGAAAAAGTGCAAATGAGTGGGAGAGGTATAAAAGAAAGAGGCAGGAGGTCAAGAGAAAGGTGCAAGAGGTGAAAAAGAGGGCAAATGAGAGTTGGGGTGAGAGAGTATCATTAAATTTCAGGGAGAATAAAAAGATGTTTTGGAAGGAGGTAAATAAAGTGCGTAAGAGAAGGGAGCAAATGGGAACTTCAGTGAAGGGGCCTAATGGGGAGGTGATAACCAGTAGTGGTGATGTGAGAAGGAGATGGAGTGAGTATTTTGAAGGTTTGTTGAATGTGTTTGATGATAGAGTGGCATATAAAGGGTGTCTTGGTCGAGGTGGTGTGCAAAGTGAGAGGGTTAGGGAAAATGATTTGGTAAATAGAGAAGAGGTAGTAAAAGCTTTACGGAAGATGAAAGCCGGCAAAGCAGCAGGTTTGGATGGTATTGCAGTGGAATCTATTAAAAAAGGGGGTGACTATTGTTGACTGGTTGGTAAGGTTATTTAATGTATGTATGATTCATGGTGAGGTGCCTGAGGATTGGCGGAATGCGTGCATAGTGCCATTGTACAAAGGCAAAGGGGATAAGAGTGAGTGCTCAAATTACAAAGGTATAAGTTTGTTGAGTATTCCTTGTAAATTATATGGGAGGGTATTGATTGAGAGGGTGAAGGCGTGTACAGAGCATCAGACTGGGGAAGAGCAGTGTGGTTTCAGAAGTGGTAGAGGATGTGTGGATCAGGTTTTTGCTTTGAAGAATGTATGTGAGAAATACTTAAAAAACAAATGGATTTGTATGTAGCATTTATGGATCTGGAGAAGGCATATGATAGAGTTGATAGAGATGCTATGTGGAAGGTTTTAAGAATATGTGGTGAGGGAGGCAAGTTGTTAGAAGCTGTGAAAAGTTTTTATCGAGGATGTAAGGCATGTGTACGTGTAGGAAGAGAGGAAAGTGATTGGTTCGCAGTGAATGTAGGTTTGCGGCAGGGGTGTGTGATGTCTCCATGGTTGTTTAATTTGTTTATGGATGGGGTTGTTAGGGAGGTGAATGTAAGAGTTTTGGATAGAGGGGCAAGTATGCAGTCTGTTGTGTATGAGAGAGCTTGGGAAGTGAGTCAGTTGTTGTTCGCTGATGATACAGCGCTGGTGGCTGATTCATGTAAGAAACTGCAGAAGCTGGTGACTGAGTTTGGTAAAGTGTGTGAAAGAAGAAAGTTAAGAGTAAATGTGAATAAGAGCAAGGTTATTAGGTACGGTAGGGTTGAGGGTCAAGTCAACTGGGAGGTAAGTTTGAATGGAGAAAAACTGGAGGAAGTAAAGTGTTTTAGGTATTTGGGAGTGGATCTGGCAGCGGATGGAACCATGGAAGCGGAAGTGAATCATAGGTTGGGGGAGGGGGCGAAAATTCTGGGAGCCTTGAAGAATGTTTGGAAGTCGAGAACATTATCTCGGAAAGCAAAAATGGGTATGTTTGAAGGAATAGTGGTTCCAACAATGTTGTATGGTTGCGAGGCGTGGACTATGGATAGAGTTGTGCGCAGGAGGGTGGATGTGCTGGAAATGAGATGTTTGAGGACAATATGTGGTGTGAGGTGGTTTGATCGAGTAGGTAATGTAAGGGTGAGAGAGATGTGTGGAAATAAAAAAGAGCATGGTTGAGAGAGCAGAAGAGGGTGTTTTGAAATGGTTTGGTCACATGGAGAGAATGAGTGGGGAAAGATTGACCAAGAGGATATATGTGTCAGAGGTGGAGGGAACGAGGAGAAGTGGGAGACCAAATTTTAGGTTGAAAGATGGAGTGAAAAAGATTTTGTGTGATCGGGGCCTGAACATGCAGGAGGGTGAAAGGCGTGCAAGGAATAGAGTGAGTTGGAACGATGTGGTATACCGGGGTCAACGTGCTGTCAATGGATTGAACCAGGGCATGTGAAGCGTCTGGGGTAAATCATGGTAAGTGTGTGGGGCCTGGATGTGGAAAGGAAGCTGTGGTTTCGGTGCATTATTATATGACAGCTAGAGACTGAGTGTGAACGAATGGGGCCGTTGGTGTCTTTCCTAGCGCTACCTCGCACACATGAGGGGGGAGGGGGTTGTTGTTATTCCATGTGTGGCGAGGTGGCGATGGGAACAAATAAAGGCAGACAGTATGAATTATGTACATGTGTATATATGTATATGCCTGTGTGTGTATATATATGTGTACATTGAGATGTATAGGTATGTATATTGTGCGTGTGTGGACATGTATGTATATACATGTGTATGTGGGCGGGTTGGGCCATTCTTTCGTCTGTTTCCTTGCGCTACCTCGCTAACGCGGGAGACAGCGACAAAGGAAAATAAATGATAATAAATAAAAAAAAAGATATATATATATATATATATATATATATATATATATATATATATATATATATATATATATATTATCCCTGGGGATAGGGGAGAAAGAATACTTCCCACGTATTCCCTGCGTGTCGTAGAAGGCGACTAAAAGGGGAGGGAGCGGGGGGCTGGAAATCCTCCCCTCAATTTTTTTTTTTTTTTTTTTTCCAAAAGAAGGAACAGAGAAGGGGGCCAGGTGAGGATATTCCCTCAGTGGCTAACGCGGGAAATGGCAAATAGTTTGAAAAAAAAAAAAAATATATATATATATATATATATATATATATATATATATATATATATATATGGTCACAGAAGCTCTCGTTTTTTTTTTTTTTAATTTTCCAAAAGAAGGAACAGAGAAGAGGGCCAGGTGAGGATATTCCCTCAAAGGCCCAGTCCTCTGTTCTTAACGCTACCTCGCTATCGCGGGAAATGGCGAATAGTTTAAAAGAAAGAAAAGAAAAGATAAATATATATATATATATATATATATATATATATATATATATATATATATATATATATATATATATATATATATATATATATATATATATATATATATATATATATATATATATATATATATATATATAACGCACAAACCTCCAACAGCCATGATTGAACCCAGGACCCCTGTGCAACAGGCGGGAGCGTTACCGCTAGGCTATGATCATCCCTAATAGGGAAATGACTGTTCGAATACTATATACTCGAATACCCTTCGTCTCACGTTGGTGAGCAACGAGGTCTACACCGGTCTTTTCCCATCAGGCTCACCAACGTGAGACGAAGGGTATTCGAGTACATAGTATTCGAATAGTCATTTTCCTATTAGAGAAGATCATAGCCTAGCGGTAACGCTCCCGCTTGTTGCACAGGGATCCCGGGTTCGATCCTGGCTGTTGGAGGTTTGTATATTCTATGATGGTGCGCGTTCATATGCACTTTTTTCGTATATATATTTATATATATTTAATTATCTGTCTTTTAAAAGCCTAGCAATACGATCCTTGAGCACATAGAAACAAGCCTTGGTTATGATGATTTAGACTGATTTGACCCTTACTGGTCAGGTCAGATGACGATACGATCCACGAAGGTTAGAACCATCGTATTCAAAGGTCATTTCCTTGTGCTCAAGCAGTTAACGGTAGCTATCTTCCAAGAGATACATGGAGCAGTCTTCGCTCTTCATTTCCCATGTCTACGCTGTTTTTCCCGCAATATCTTGCTTGACTTTGTAATGCTACTGTACCCAGCCATTCCCTGCTTTGTTTGAACTTTCAGTGGCGTCCAGCCGCCGTATCATTAGCACTTCTCTGTTTCCAAAGCCTTTTGCTAACTGTCATTCTACACCCACTTCTTTGTACGTACTTCCCTCTCCATCACCCATCACTGACTCATCAACTGACTCCCTCATAACCATGGTCACAGAAGCTCTCGTAAAACTACACCATACTCTCTCTCTCTTTCTCTGTTTGTTTGTCTGTCTGTCTGTCTGTCTGTCTGTCTGTCTGTCTGTCTCTCTCTCTCTCTCTCTCTCTCTCTCTCTCTCTCTCTCTCTCTCTCTCTCTCTCTCTCTCTCTCTCTCTCTCTCTCTCTCTCTCTCTGCTGAAATAAGTATCTCAGTTTATGAATCAGGAGATCAGCTGTACGTAGCTTTCTGTCTCGTATATCCTCTTCTCAGAAGGAAATCTTTTCAAAAACTTCTCCACATTAAATTGATAGATTTTCTCGCTTCATCACATTTTCTATCAGCTCCGATGGCACGACAGTAAGGCCCTTGAGTACAACGGTACGACCACTGAGTACGATGGTGCAACACTTGAATACAATGTCGCTACTAGTGGGTATGATGGCCTGGCCTTTGACCTGACCCTTCCGGGTTAGGTCATATTCAAGTGTCATGTCGTCATGTTCATGGTTGTAACCATGTCACGTTGATTATAGTATGTTTTGTGGTGCATCATCAGAAATCCACATTTCTACACATTTTTGATATTTCTGTATATCATTATACACACCCCAGAACCTCTTGCATGAGGTTCCTGCAGCTTCGAGTCTGTGCTACAATTCGCAGCAGGAAAATGATGGATTCCTTAGAATGTGAAGTTCCTCGACAAGATTGAAATCCTATTCGTCCACAGACGATGATACAACCCCGCCGAAGGCGACTGTCTGTTCACGGTGTAGCCTCACACACACAGACTGAGTCCGGTAACACTTATTCCTCTTTGTAACCTTCGGAATACGATATGTTTACATCTAGCATCGCCTGTACACATTGCCCTTCCTCAACATTCGTATTCACATATTTACATACATCCCCTTTTACCATATCCTTTGATTTCCCTTAACCTCCCAACAACCACGTCAACAAGATACCCCACCCTCACTACCTCTTGTCCAGTGGTGGTTCTCACACAGTCTACTCATACCTCCAGTGCAGGTCTGTGTGGGTAGGTGGCGTAAACCCACCATTGATGGATGGTCTGCGTCCACACACACGGCAGTCAGACAAGACCAGCACTAAGTCAGTGCACATTGTGTCCCAGGTACGGTTTACTGTATGATTATCTCTATCACTTTATATCTGCAGGTAATGCCTGAAGCCTTCCACAGGTCAGCACTAGCAGAAGAGAGAGAGAGAGAGAGAGAGAGAGAGAGAGAGAGAGAGAGAGAGAGAGAGAGAGAGAGAGAGAGAGAGAGAGAGAGAGAGAGAGAGAGAGAGAGAGAGAGAGAGAATAAAAAGGAAATCCTGTATTTCGCAAACAATGAATTTTAGTCAAAGGAAAAAAGAAAATAACTGGTAGAGGAGTGAAAGATTTCACGACAGTATATCAGAGAATGAAAACATGGATGCGACTGCACAGTACTGTGAGGTGGTGGCCGAGGATGACATACACCGCTCCCGGAGATGAGGAGTTCCACTAGACGCAGTTGGGTCTATGTTGGTCACCTCGCTAGGCCACAAAATTCCTAAATTGTTCTCAGGAAAGCGTACAGGATGGTGCTGGCTATGCCTAGTGCACGATCAACATTGTGCTCAGGGCAGCACGTAGGCTGGTGCAGGCTGTGCCCAGGGCTGTGTGCTGGCTGTGCTCAGTAAATCGTGCAGGTCAAACCAGGTTGTGCTTAGGGCAGTGTGTAGGCTGGAGTAGACTGTGTTCAAAGAAGTGTGCAGGCTACAGCAGGCTATATTCAGGGTAGTGTGCAGGCTGAAGCTGGCTATATTCAGGACATTGTGCAGGCTGGAGCAAGCTGTGTGGGGATCGTATAAGCCGTTTAAAGCTGCCGAAGAATCCATCTGAGCGGATATTCTACAGAGGATCGCGTGGTTCAGAAACATCCGCTCTCTTTTGCGCGAAATATTAAGGCACGGGAGCCAAGCAGAGTTACGTCAACCATTTTTTTTTTTTTCGTGCTTCTCGTATTTCACAGTAGTTCGTTCAGCAGCGTGTTTCAGGACCACTGATTTTATATATATATATATATATATATATATATATATATATATATATATATATATATATATATATATATATATATATATATATATATATATATATATATATATATATATATGTGTGTATATATATATATATATATATATATATATATATATATATATATATATATATATATATATATATATATATATATATTATTCTTATTATTATTATTAAACTTTGTCGCTGTCTCCCGCGTTTGCGAGGTAGCGCAAGGAAACAGACGAAAGAAATGGCCCAACCCCACCCCATACACATGTATATACATACGTCCACACACGCAAATATACATACCTACACAGCTTTCCATGGTTTACCCCAGACGCTTCACATGCCTTGATTCAATCCAATGACAGCACGTCAACCCCGGTACACCACATCGCTCCAATTCACTCTATTCCTTGCCCTCCTTTCACCCTCCTGCATGTTCAGGCCCCGATCACACAAAATCTTTTTCACTCCATCTTTCCACCTCCAATTTGGTCTCCCTCTTCTCCTCGTTCCCTCCACCTCCGACACATATATCCTCTTGGTCAATCTTTCCTCACTCATTCTCTCCATGTGCCCAAAACAACTTCAAAACACCCTCTTCTGCTCTCTCAACCACGCTCTTTTTATTTCCACACATCTCTCTTACCCTTACGTTACTCACTCGATCAAACCACCTCACACCACACATTGTCCTCAGACATCTCATTTCCAGCACATCCATCCTCCTGCGCACAACTCTATCCATAGCCCACGCCTCGCAACCATACAACATTGTTGGAACCACTATTCCTTCAAACATACCCATTTTTGCTTTCCGAGATAATGTTCTCGACTTCCACACATTCTTCAAGGCCCCCAGAATTTTCGTTCCCTCCCCCACCCTATGATCCACTTCCCCTTCCATGGTTCCATCCGCTGCCAGATCCACTCCCAGATATCTAAAACACTTCACTTCCTCCAGTTTTTCTCCATTCAAACTCACCTCCCAATTGACTTGACCCTCAACCCTACTGT
>NC_092225.1:636541-664596 GCF_036320965.1 Panulirus ornatus
AAGAGTGTGAAAGGAAAAAAATAAATGTAATCAAAAGCAAGTATAAGCTTTAGAGGGGTTGAGGGGACAGCTTAGTTGGGGTTTGAGTTTGAAAGTAGAAAAATTGGAGGAAGTGAAGTGTCTAATATCTGAGAGTGGACTTATCAGTGAATGAACCCATAAAAGCTGAAGTGAGTCATCGGCAGGGGAGGGACGAAGGTTTCTGGAGCACTGAAGAATGAGTGGAAAGATGGATCGCTCTCTCTCTGGAAGGTATGCTGAGGATATTATCCCAACGATATTATCTGGAATGCGGAGGCATGCCCATAGATGAGGAATTGCGGAAAGGTGAAAGTTTTGAAATGAAATTAATGAAGACAAATTGTGTGTAATGCGTATCAGATCGAGTCGATAATGAAAGGTAAGATAGAGGTGTGCTAATATAAAGAGTGTGGTTGAGAGAGTTGAAGAGTAGGTTAAAATGGTGTGGATGTATGGAGGATGTGAGTGAGGGAAGTTGACAAAGAGGATATATATGCGTCAGAAGTGGAGGGAAAATTGAGAAGAGGGAGAAAAAACTTAGAGATGGAGTATGGGTTGAAAAAGATTATGAGTAATGAGGGCCTGAACAAGTAGGAGGCTGAAAGGCGTTCAGGGGATAGAGTGAATTCGAACGATGCATGCAGGGGACGACGAGTTGTCAGTGGACTGAACCAGCGCATGTGAAGCAGCCAGGGTAAACCATGAAAAGGTCTGTGGGGCCTGGTTGAGAACTGGAGCTGTAATTTCATTGCATTACACAATACAGCTTGAGAATGGATATGAGCGAATTTCACCTTTCTTCGTCCGTTCCTGGCGCTACCTCACTAATGCGGAGAGCGGCGAAAAACCATAGAGAAAAGATATTTTTTTTATTATTATTATACTTTGTCGCTGTCTCCCGCGTTTGCGAGGTAGCGCAAGGAAACAGACGAAAGAAATGGCCCAAACCCCCCCCATACACATGTATATACATACGTCCACACACGCAAATATACATACCTACACAGCTTTCCATGGTTTACCCCAAACGCTTCACATGCCTTGATTCAATCCACTGACAGCACGTCAACCCCGGTATACCACATCGATCCAATTCACTCTATTCTTTGCCCTCCTTTCACCCTCCTGCATGTTCAGGCCCCGATCACAAAAAATCTTTTTCACTTCATCTTTCCACCTCCAATTTGGTCTCCCTCTTCTCCTCGTTCCCTCCACCTCCGACACATATATCCTCTTGGTCAATCTTTCCTCACTCATTCTCTCCATGTGACCAAACCATTTCAAAACACCCTCTTCTGCTCTCTCAACCACGCTCTTTTTATTTCCACACATCTCTCTTACCCTTACGTTACTTACTCGATCAAACCACCTCACACCACACATTGTCCTCAAACATCTCATTTCCAGCACATCCATCCTCCTGCGCACAACTCTATCCATAGTCCATGCCTCGCAACCATACAACATTGTTGGAACCACTATTCCTTCAAACATACCCATTTTTGCTTTCCGAGATAATGTTCTCGACTTCCACACATTCTTCAAGGCTCCCAGAATTTTCGCCCCCTCCCCCACCCTATGATCCACTTCCGCTTCCATGGTTCCATCCGCTGCCAGATCCACTCACAGATATCTAAAACACTTCACTTTCTCCAGTTTTTCTCCATTCAAACTCACCTCCCAATTGAATTGACCCTCAACCCTACTGTACCTAATAACCTTGCTCTTATTCACATTTACTCTTAACTTTCTTCTTTCACACACTTTACCAAACTCAGTCACCAGCTTCTGCAGTTTCTCACATATATATATATATATATATATATATATATATATATATATATATATATATATATATATATATATATATATATATATATATATATATATATATATATATATATATATATATATATATATATATATATATATATATATATATACACATATACACATATATATATATATATATATATATATATATATTTTTTTTTTTTTTGCTTTGTCGCTGTCTCCCGCGTTTGCGAGGTAGCGCAAGGAAACAGACGAAAGAAATGGCCCAACCCACCCCCATACACATGTATATACATACGTCAACACACGCAAATATACATACCTACACATCTTTCCATGGTTTACCCCAGACGCTTCACATGAGTTGATTCAATCCACTGACAGCACGTCAACCCCGGTATACCACATCGCTCCAATTCACTCTATTCCTTGCCCTCCTTTCACCCTCCTGCATGTTCAGGCCCCGATCACACAAAATCTTTTTCACTCCATCTTTCCACCTCCAATTTGGTCTCCCTCTTCTCCTCGTTCCCTCCACCTCCGACACATATATCCTCTTGGTCAATCTTTCCTCACTCATTCTCTCCATGTGCCCAAACCATTTCAAAACACCCTCTTCTGCTCTCTCAACCACGCTCTTTTTATTTCCACACATCTCTCTTACCCTTACGTTACTTACTCGATCAAACTACCTCACACCACACATTGTCCTCAAACATCTCATTTCCAGCACATCCATCCTCCTGCGCACAACTCTATCCATAGCCCACGCCTAGCAACCATACAACATTGTTGGAACCACTATTCCTTCAAACATACCCATTTTTGCTTTCCGAGATAATGTTCTCGACTTCCAAACATTCTTCAAGGCTCCCAGAATTTTCGCCCCTCCCCCACCCTATCATTCACTTCCGCTTCCATGGTTCCATCCGCTGCCAGATCCACTCCCAGATATCTAAAACACTTCACTTCCTCCAGTTTTTCTTCATTCAAACTTACCTCCCAGTTGACTTGACACTTAACCCTACTGTACCTAATAACCTTGGTCTTATTCACATTTACTCTTAACTTTCTTCTCTCACACACTTTACCAAACTCAGTCACCAGCTTCTGCAGTTTCTCACATGAATCAGCCACCAGCGCTGTACCATCAGCGAACCACAACTGACTCACTTCACATTCTCTCTCATCCACAACAGACTGCATACTTGCCCCTCTTTCCAAAACTCTTGCATTCACCTCCCTAACAACCCCATCCATAAACAAATTAAACAACCATGGAGACATCACACACCCCGGCCGCAGACCTACATTCACTGAGTACCAATCACTTTCCTCTCTTCCTACACGTATACATGCCTTACATCCTCGATAAAACCTTTTAACTGCTTCCAGCAACTTGCCTCCCACACTATATATTCTTAATACCTTCCACAGAGCATCTCTATCAACTCTATCATATGCCTACTCCAGATCCATAAATGCTACATACAAATCCATTTGCTTTTCTTAGTATTTCTCACATACATTCTTCAAAGCAAACACCTGATCCACACATCCTCTACCACTTCTGAAACCATATTGCTCTCCCCCAATCTGATTCTCTGCACATACCTTCACCTTCTCAATCAATACCCTCCCATATAATTTACCAGGAATACTCAACAAACTTATACCTCTGTAATTTGAGCACTCACTCTTATCCCCTTTGCCTTTGTACAATGGCACTATGAAAGTATTCAGCCAATCCTCAGGCACCTCACCATGAATCATGCATACATTGAATAACCTTACCAACCAGTCAACAATACAGTCACCCTCTTTTTTAATAAATTCCACTGCAATACAATCCAAACCCGCTGCCTTGCCGGCTTCCATCTTCCGCAAAGCTTTTATTACCTCTTCTCTGTTTAACAAATTATTTTCCTAACCCTCTCACTTTGCACACCACCTCGACCAAAACACCCTATATCTGCCACTCTATCATCAAACACATTCAACAAACCTTCAAAATGCTCACTCCATCTCCTTCTCACATCACCACTACTTGTTATCACCTCCCCATTAGCCCCCTTCACTGAAGTTCCCATTTGCTCCCTTGTCTTACGCAATTTATTTACCTCCTTCCAAAACATCTTTTTATTCTCCCTAAAATTTAATGATACTTTCTCACCCCAACTCACATTTGCCCTCTTTTTCACCTCTTGCACCATTCTCTTGACCTCCTCCCTCTTTCTTTATTACATCTCCCACTCATATGCATTTTTACCCTGCAAAAATCGTCCAAATGCCTCTCTCTTCTCTTTCACTAATAATCTTACTTCATCCCACCAATCACTACCCTTTCTAATCAACCCATCTCCTACGCTTCTCATGTCACAAGCATCTTTTGCGCAAGCCATCACTGCTTCCCTAAATACATCCCATTCCTCCCCCACTCCCCTTACCTCCTTTGTTCTCACCTATTTCCATTCTGTCGTTAGTCTCTCCTGGTACTTCCTCACACCAGTCTCCTTCCCAAGCTCACTTACTCTCACCACCCTCTTAAACACAACATTCTCTCTTCTTTTCTGAAAACCCCTACAAATCCTCACCTTCGCATCCACAAGATAATGATCAGACATCCCTCCAGTTGCACTTCTCAGCACATCAATATCCAAAAGTCTCTCTTTCGAGCGACTATCAATTAACACGTAATACAATAACGCTCTCTGGCCATCTTTCCTAATTTCATACGTATACTTACGTATATCACGCTTTTTAAACCAAGTATTCCCAATCACCAGTCCTTTTTCAGCACATAAATCTACAAGCTCTTCACCATTTCCATTTACAACACTGAACAACCCATGTATGCCAATTATTCCCTCAACTGCCACATTACACACCATTGCATTCAAATCACCCATCACTATAACCTGGTCTTGTGCATCAAAACCACTAACACACTCATTCAGCTGCTCCCAAAACACTTGCCTCTCATGATCTTTCTTCTCATGCCCAGGTGCATATGCACCAATCTCTCTCCATCAACTTTCAGTTTTACCCATATCAATCTAGAATTTACTTTCTTACACTCTATCACATACTCCCACAACTGATTTAGAAGTAGTGATACTCCTTCCCTTGCTCTTGTCCTCTCATTAACCCCTGACTTTACTCCCATGACATTCCCAAACCACTCTTCCCCTTTACCCTTGAGCTTCGTTTCACTCAGAGCCAAAACATTTAAGCTCCTTTCCACAAACATACTGCCTATCTCTCCTTTTTTCTCATCTTGGTTACATCCACACACATTTAGATACGCCTATCAGAGCCTTCGAGGAGGATGAGCACTCCCCGCGTACTCCTTCTTCTGTTTCCACTTTTAGAAAGTTAAAATACAAGGAGGGGAGGGTTTCTGGCCCTCCGCTCCCGTCTCCTTTAGTCGCCTTCTACGACACGTGAGGAATGCGTGGAAAGTACTCTTTCTCCCCTATCCCCAGGGATATATATATATATATATATATATATATATATATATATATATATATATATATATATATATATATTTTATTTTTCTTTGTCGCTGTATCCCGTGATAGCGAGGTAGAGCAAGGAAACAGACGAAAGATTGGCCCAACCCACCCACATACACATGTATATACATACTCGTCCACACACGCAAAAATATACACCCATACATCTCATATATACATCTATATATTCTTTTTTCTTTCAAACTATTCGCCATTTCCCGCGTTAGCGAGCTAGCGTTGAGAACAGAGGACTGGACCTTTAAGGGAATATCCTCACCTGGTCCCCTTCTCTGTTCCTTCTTTTGCAAAATTAAAAAAAAAAAAAAGATAGGGGAGGATTTATTTATTTATTTATTATACTTTGTCGCTGTCTCCCGCGTTTGCGAGGTAGCGCAAGGAAACAGACGAAAGAAATGGCCCAACCCAACCCCATACACATGTATATACATACGTCCACACACGCAAATATACATACCTACACAGCTTTCCATGGTTTACCCCAGACGCTTCACATGCCTTGATTCAATCCACTGACAGCACGTCAACCCCGGTATACCACATCGCTCCAATTCACTCTATTCCTTGCCCTCCTTTCACCCTCCTGCATGTTCAGGCCCCGATCACACAAAATCTTTTTCACTCCATCTTTCCACTTTATATATATATATATATATATATATATATATATATATATATATATATATATATATATATATATATATATATATATATATATATATATATATATATATATATATATATATATATATATGTGTGCATAATGCATACTGTCTACCTTTATTGATTCCCCTTGCCACCCCGCCACATTTGGAATAACAACCTCCTCTCCCTCCCATGTGTGCGAGGTAGCGCTAGGAAAAGGCAACAAAGGCCCCATTCGTTCACACTCAGTCTCTAGCTGTCATGTAATAATGCACCGAGACCACAGCTTCCTTTCCACATCCAGGCCCCACACAACTTTCCATGGCATTTGGACGATTTTTGCAGGGAAAAAATGAAATTGAGTGGGAGATGCATAAAAGAAAGAGACAGGAGGTCAAGAGAAAGGTACAAGAGGTGAAAAAGAGGGCAAATGAGAGTTGGGGTGAGAGAGTATCATTAAATTTTAGGGAGAATAAAAAGATGTTCTGGAATGAGGTAAATAAAGTGCGTTAGACAAGGGAGCAAATGGGAACTTCAATGAAGGGCGCAAATGGGGAAGTGGTAACAAAGAGTGGTGATGTGAGAAGGAGATGAAGGGAATATTTTGAAGGTTTGTTGAATGTGTTTGATGATAGAGTGGCAGATATAGGGTGTTTTGGTCGAGGTGGTGTGCAAAGTGAGAGGGTTAGGGAAAATGATTTGGTAAACAGAGAAGAGGTAGTAAAAGCTTTGCGGAAGATGAAAGCCGGCAAGGCAGCAGGTTTGGATGGTATTGCAGTGGAATTTATTAAAAAAAGAGGGTGACTGTATTATTGACTGGTTGGTAAGGTTATTTAATGTATGTATGACTGATGGTGAGGTGCCTGAGGATTGGCGGAATGCGTGCATAGTGCCATTGTACAAAGGCAAAGGGGATAAGAGTGAGTGCTCAAATTACAGAGGTATAAGTTTGTTGAGTATTCCTGGTAAATTATATGGGAGGGTATTGATTGAGAGGGTGAAGGCATGTACAGAGCATCAGATTGGGGAAGAGCAGTGTGGTTTCAGAAGTGGTAAAGGATGTGTGGATCAGGTGTTTGCTTTGAAGAATGTATGTGAGAAATACTTAGAAAAACAAATGGATTTGTATGTAGCATTTATGGATCTGGAGAAGGCATATGATAGAGTTGATAGAGATGCTCTGTGGAAGGTATTAAGAATATATGGTGTGGGAGGCAAGTTGTTAGAAGCAGTGAAAAGTTTTTATCGAGGATGTAAGGCATATGTACGGGTAGGAAGAGGGGAAAGTGATTGATTCTCAGTGAATGTAGGTTTGCGGCAGGGGTGTGTGATGTCTCCATGGTTGTTTAATTTGTTTATGGATGGGGTTGTTAGGGAGGTAAATGCAAGAGTTTTGGAAAGAGGGGCAAGTATGAAGTCTGTTGGGGATGAGAGAGCTTTGGAAGTGAGTCAGTTGTTGTTCGCTGATGATACAGCGCTGGTGGCTGATTCATGTGAGAAACTGCAGAAGCTGGTGACTGAGTTTGGTAAAGTGTGTGGAAGAAGAAAGTTAAGAGTAAATGTGAATAAGAGCAAGGTTATTAGGTACAGTAGGGTTGAGGGTCAAGTCAATTGGGAGGTAAGTTTGAATGGAGAAAAACTGGAGGAAGTAAAGTGTTTTAGAATTCTGGGAGTGGATCTGGCAGCCGATGGAACCATGGAAGCGGAAGTGGATCATAGGGTGGGGGAGGGGGCGAAAATCCTGGGAGCCTTGAAGAATGTGTGGAAGTCGAGAACATTACCTCGGAAAGCAAAAATGGGTATGTTTGAAGGAATAGTGGTTCCAACAATGTTGTATGGTTGCGAGGCGTGGGCTATGGATAGAGTTGTGCGCAGGAGGATGGATGTGCTGGAAATGTGATGTTTGAGGACAATGTGTGGTGTGAGGTGGTTTGATCGAGTAGGTAACGTAAGGGAAAGAGAGATGTGTGGAAATAAAAAGAGCTTGATTGAGAGAGCACAAGAGGGTGTTTTGAAATGGTTTGGGCACATGGAGAGAATGAGTGAGGAAAGATTGACCAAGAGGATATATGTGTCGGAGGTGGAGTGAACGAGGAGACGAGGGAGACCAAATTGGAGGTGGAAAGATGGAGTGAAAAAGATATTGTGTGATCGGGGCCTGAACATGCAGGAGGGTGAAAGGAGGGCAAAGAATAAAGTGAATTGGAGCGATGTGGTATACCGGGGTTGACGTACTCTCAGTGGATTGAATCAAGGCATGTGTATGGGGTTGGGTTGGGTCATTTCTTTCGTCTGTGTCCTTGCGCTACCTCGCAAACGCGGGAGACAGCGACAAAGCAAAAAAGAAAAAAAAAAGAAATATATATATATATATATATATATATATATATATATATATATATATATATATATATATATATATATATATATATATATATATATATATATATATATATATATATACATATATATGTAAATGGTAATAGTGAAGAGCTTGTAAATTTGTGTGCTGAAAAAACTGGTGATTGGGAATACCAGATTTAAAGCGATATACATAAGTATACTTATATATATAATTAGAAAAGATGGCCAGAGAGCGTTACTGGATTACATATTCATTTGTAGGCGCGTGAAAGAGAGACTTTTGGATGTTATTGTGCTGAGGGGGGCAGCTGGAGGTAAATCTGATCATTATCTTGTGGAGGCGAAGGTGAAGATTTGTAGAGGTTTTCAGAAAAGAAGAGAGAATGGTGGGATAAAGAGGTTGGTGAAGTGAGCTTGGGAAGGGGAATTGTATGAGGAAGTACCAGGATAGATTGGTTGCTGAATGGAAAAAGGTGAGAGCAAATTACTTAAGGGGAGTGGGTGAGGAATGGAATGTATTTAGGAAAGCAGTGATGGCTTGCGCAAAAGATGCTTGTGGCATGAGAACGATGGGAGGTGGGCAAATTAGAAAGGGTAGTGAGTGGTGAGATGAAGAAATAAGATTATTAGTGAAAGAGAAGAGAGAGGGGTTTGGACGATTTTTTGTAGGAAAGTAGTGCAAATGATTGGGATTTGTATGAAAGAATGGGGCAAGAAGTCAAGAAAAAGGTGCAAGAGGTGAAAAAGAAGGCATATGAGTCGAGGTGAGAGAATATCATTAGATTTTAGGGAAAACAAAAAGATGTTTCGGAAGAAGGTAAATAAAGTGCGTAAGATAAGAGAACAAATGGCAACATGGGTGAAGGGGCAAATGGGAAGGTAATAACAAGTAGTAGTGAAGTGAGAAGGAGATGGAGTGAGGAATTTTGAAGGTTTGTTGAATGTGTTTGATGATAGAGTGGCAGATATAGGGTGTTTTTGTCAAGGTGGTGTGCGATGTGAAAGGGTCAGGGAGAATGATTTGGTAAACAGAGAAGAGGTGGTGAAAACTTTGCGGAAGATGAAAGCCGGCAAGGTGGCGGGTTTGAATAATATTGCAGTGGAATTTATCAAAAAAAAAAGGAGTGACTCTGTTGTTGACTGGTTGGTAAGGCTATCCACTGTTTGTATGGTTCGTGGTGAAGTAACTGAGGATTGGCGGAATGCATGCATTGACCAAGATTGACCAAGAGGATATATGTGTCGGAGGTGGAGGGAACGAGGAGAAGTGGGAGACCAAATTGGAGGTGGAAAGATGGAGTGAAAAGGATTTTGTGTGATCGGGGCCTGAACATGCAGGAGGGTGAAAGGAGGGCAAGGAATAGAGTAAATTGGATCGAAGTGGTGTACCGGGGTTGACGTGCTGTCAGTGGATTGAATCAGGGCATGTGAAGCGTCTGTTTTAAACCATGGAAAGCTGTGTAGGTATGTATATTTGCGTGTGTGGACGTATGTATATACATGTGTATGGGGGTGGGTTAGGCCATTACTTTCGTCTGTTTCCTTGCGCTACCTCGCAAACGCGGGAGACAGCGACAAAGCAAAAAAAAAAAAAAAAGATATATATATATATATATTTATATATATATATATATATATATATATATATATATATATATATATATATATATATATATATATATATATATATATATATGTAAATGGAAATGGTGAAGAGCTTGTAAATTTGTGTGCTGAAAAAACTGGTGATTGGGAATACCAGATTTAAAGCGATATACATAAGTATACTTATATATATATAAGTAGAAAAGATGGCCAGAGAGCGTTGCTGGATTACGTATTCATTTGTAGGCGCGTGAAAGAGAGACTTTTGGATGTTATTGTGCTGAGGGGGGCAGCTGGAGGTAAATCTGATCATTATCTTGTGGAGGCGAAGGTGAAGATTTGTAGAGGTTTTCAGAAAAGAAGAGAGAATGGTGGGGTAAAGAGGTTCGTGAAGTGAGCTTGGGAAGGGGAATTGTGTGAGGAAGTACCAAGATAGATTGGTTGCTGAATGGAAAAAGGTGAGAGCAAATTACTCAAGGGGAGTGGGTGAGGAATGGAATGTATTTAGGAAAGCAGTGATGGCTTGCGCAAAAGATGCTTGTGGCATGAGAACGATGGGAGGTGGGCAAATTAGAAAGGGTAGTGAGTGGTGAGATGAAGAAATAAGATTATTAGTGAAAGAGAAGGGAGAGGCGTTTGGACGATTTTTTGTAGGAAAGTAGTGCAAATGATTGGGATTTGTATGAAAGAATGAGGCAAGAAGTCAAGAAAAAGGTGCAAGAGGTGAAAAAGAAGGCAAATGAGTTGAGGTGAGAGAATATCATTAGATTTTAGGGAAAACAAAAAGATGTTTTGGAAGAAGGTAAATAAAGTGCGTAAGATAAGAGAACAAATGGCAACATGGGTGAAGGGGCAAATGGGAAGGTAATAACAAGTAGTAGTGAAGTGAGAAGATGGAGTGAGGAATTTTGAAGGTTTGTTGAATGTGTTTGATGATAGAGTGGCAGATATAGGGTGTTTTTGTCAAGGTGGTGTGCGATGTGAAAGGGTCAGGGAGAATGATTTGGTAAACAGAGAAGAGGTGGTGAAAACTTTGCGGAAGATGAAAGCCGGCAAGGTGGCGGGTTTGAATGATATTGCAGTGGAATTTATCAAAAAAAAAAAGGAGTGACTCTGTTGTTGACTGGTTGGTAAGGCTATACACTGTTTGTATGGTTCGTGGTGAAGTAACTGAGGATTGGCGGAATGCATGCATTGTACCATTGTAAAAAGACAAAGGGGATAAAGGTAAGTGCTCAAATTACAGAGGTATCAGTTTGTTGAGTATTCTTGGGAAATTATATGGGAGGGTATTGATTCAGAGGGCAAAGACATGTACAGAGCATCAGATTGAGGAAGAGCAGTTTGGTTTCAGAAGTAGTAGGGGATGTGTGGATCAGGTGTCTGTTTTGAAGAATGTATGTGAGAAATACTTGGAAGATCAGATGGATTTTTATGTAGCATTTATGGATCTGGAGAACCCATATGATAGGTTGATAGAGATGCTTTGTGGAAGGCATTAAGAGTATATGGTGTGGGAGGAAAGTTGTTAGATGAAGTGAAATTTTTTTACCAAGGATGTAAGGCATGTGAAAGAGTAGGAAAAGAGGAAAATGATTGGTACCCAGTGAATGTCGGTTTGCGGCAGGGGTGCGTGATGTCTCCATGGTTGTTTAGTTTGTTTATGGGTGTGGTGGTTATGAAGGTGGATGCAAGAGTTTTGGAGAGAGGGGCAAGTATGCAGTCTGTTGTGGATGAGAGGGTTTGGGAAGTGAGTCACTTGTTCGCTGATGATAGAGCGCTGTTGGCTGATTTGGATGAGGAACTACAGAAGTTGGTGACTGAGTTTGTTAAAGTGTGTGAAAGAAGGAAGCTGAGAGTAAATGTGAATAAAAGCAAGTTTATTAGATTGAGGGACAAGTTAACTGGGAGGTAAGTTTGATTGGAGAAAACCTGCAGGAAGGGAAGTGTTTTAGATATCTGGAAGGGGATTTAGCAGTGAGTGGAACCATGGAAGCGGAAGTGAGTCACAGGATGGTGGAGGGAGCGAAGGTTATGGAAGCGTTGAAGAATGTGTGGAAGGCGAGAACGTTATCTCGGAGAGCAAAAATGGGTATATTCGAAGGAATAGTGGTTCAGACAACGATATTGTATGGAGAAGGGTGGATGTGTTGGAAAGGAAATGTTTGAGGGCAATGTGTGGTGTGAGATGGTTCGATCGAGTAAGTAATGAAAGGGTAAGAGAGATGTGTGGTATTAACAATGGCGTAATTAAGAGAGCTGAAGAGGGTGTAATGAAATGGGTTGTTCATATTGAGAGATTGCGTGAGGAAAGATTAACTAAAGGGATATATGAGTCAGAGATAGATGGAACGAGAAGCGGGAGACCAAATTGAAGGTGGAAGGATAGAGTGAAAAAGATTTTGAGCGATCGGGGCCTGAACATACAGGAGGGTGAAAGGCGTACAAGGAAGAGAGTGAACTGGAACGATGTGGTATACCGGGTTCGACGTGCTGTCAATGGATTGAACCAGGGCATGTGAAGCGTCTGGGGTAAACCATGGAAAGTTTCATGGGGCCTGGATGTGGAGAGGGAACTGTGGTTTCGGTACATTATACATGACAGCTAGAGACTGAGTGTGAACGAATGTGGCCTTTGTTGTCTTTTCCTAGCTCTACCTCGGGCGCACGCGGGGGGAGAGTAGTGCTATTTCATGTGTGGCGGGGTGGCGGCGAGGATGGATGAAGGCAATAAGTATGAATATATATATATGTGTGTGTATATATGTATATGTCTGTGTATGTATGTGTATGTATGCGGTGAAATGTACAGGTATGTTTAACTGCGTGTGTCGGCGTTTATGTATATTCATGTGTATGTGGGTGGGCTGGGCCATTCTTTCGTCTGTTTCCTTGCGCTACCTTGCTAACGCGGGAGACAGCGACTAAGTACAATGAAATATATTAAAGAAAAAAAGAAAAAAATTATATATATATATATATATATATATATATATATATATATATATATATATATATATATATATATATATATATATATATATATTGTATTATATAACATCTAACCACCGTCTTCCGCGTCAGCGATGCAACGCAAGGAAACAGACGAAAGAATGGCCCAACCCACCCACATACACATGTATACACATAAACGCCCGAACACGCACATATACACACATATACATCTCAACGTATACATACATACACACACACAGACACATACACAGACACAAATGTTCATATCCATACTTGATGCCTTCATTCATTTACGTCGCCACCCCGCCACACACGAAATAGCATCTCTCTCTCTCTCTCTCTCTCTCTCTCTCTCTCTCTCTCTCTCTCTCTCTCTCTCTCTCTCTCTCTCTCTCTCTCTCTCTCTCTCTCTCTCTCTCTCTCTCTCTCTCTCTCTCTCTCTCTCTCTCTCCTCCAGCAAGGAAACGCCAAGAATAGACAAAAAAGGCCACATTCGTTCACACTCAGTCTCCAACTGTCATGTGTAGTGCACCGAAACCACAGCTCCCTTACCAAATCCAGGCCCCACAGACCTTTCCATGGTTTACCCCAGACGCTTCACAAGCCATGGTTCAATCCAATGACAGCACGTCGACCCCGATATATCACATCGTTCCAGTTCACTCTATTCCTTGCACGTCTTTCACCCGCCCGTATGTTCTGGTTCCGATCCCTCAATATATATATATATATATATATATATATATATATATATATATATATATATATATATATATATATATATATATATATATATATATATATTTTTTTTTTTTCTTTTGCTGTCTCCCGCGTTTGCGAGGTAGCGCAAGGAAACAGAAATGGCCCAACCCGCCCCCACACACATGTATATAAATACACGTCCACAAACGCAAATATACATACCTACACAGCTTTCCATGGTTTACCTCAGACACTTCACATGCCCTAATTCAATCCACTGACAGCACATCAACCCCGGTATACCACATCGATCCAATTCACTTTATTCCTTGCCCTCATCTCACCCTCCTGCATGTTCAGGGCCCGATCACACTAAATCTTTTTCACTCCATCTTTCCACCTCCAATTTGGTCTCCCACTTCTCCTCGTTCCCTCCAATTCCGACACATATATCCTCTTGGTTAATCTTTCCTCACACATTCTCTCCATGTGCCCAAACCATTTCAAAACACCCTCTTCTGCTCTCTCAAACACGCTCTTTTTATTTCCATACATCTCTCTTACAGATACGTCACTTACTCGATCAAACCACCTCACACCACACATTGTCCTCGAACATCTCATTTCCAGCACATCCATCCTCCTGCGCACAACACTATCCATAGCCCACGCCTCGCAACCATACAACATTGTTGGAACCACTATTCCTTCAAACATACCTGTTTTTGCTTTCCGAGATAATGTTCTCGACTTCCACACATTCTTCAAGGCTCCCAGGATTTTCGCCCCCTCCCCCACCCTATGATCCACTTCCGCTTCCATGGTTACATCCGCTGCCAGATCCACTCCCAGATATCTAAAACACTTTACTTCCTCCAATTTTTTTTTCTCCATTCAAACTTACCTCCCAATTGACTTGACCCTCAACCCTACTGTACCTAATAACCTTGCTCTTATTCACATTTACTCTTAACTTTCTTCTTTCACACACTTTACCAAACTCAGTTACCAGCTTCTGCAGTTTCTCACATGAATCAGCCACCAGCGGTGCATCATCATCGAACAACAACTGACTCACTTCCAAAGCTCTCTCATCCACAACAGACTTCATACTTGCCCCTCTTTCCAAAACTCTTGCTTTCACCTCCCTAAAAACCCCATCCTTAAACAAATTAAACAACCATGGAGACATCACACACCCCTGCCGCAAACCTACATTCACTGAGAACCAATCACTTTCCTCTCTTCCTACACGTACACATGCCTTACATCCTCGATAAAAACTTTTCACTGCTTCTAACAACTTGCCTCCCACACCATATATTCTTAATACCTTCCACAGAGCATCTCTATCAACTCTATAATATGCCTTATCCAGACCCATAAATGCTACATACAAATCCATTTACTTTTCTATTTCTCACATACATTCTTCAAAGCAGACACCTGATCCACACATCCTTTACCACTTCTGAAACCACACTGCTCTTCCCCAATCTGATGCTCTGTACATGCCTTCACCCTCTCAATCAATACCCTCCCATATAATTTACCAGGAATACTCAATAAACTTATACCTCTGAAATTTGAGCAGTCACTCTTAAACCCCTTTGACTTTGTACAATGGCACTATGCACGCATTCCACCAATCCTTAGGCACCTCACCATGAGTCATACATACATTAAATAACCTTACCAACCAGTCAATAATACAGTCACCCCCTTTTTTAATAAATTCCACTGCAATACCATCCAAACCAGCTACCTTGCCGGCTTTCATCTTCCGCAAAGCTTTTACTACCTCTTCTCTGTTTACCAAATCATTTTCCCTGACCCTCTCACTTTGCACACCACCTCGACCAAAACACCCTATATCTGCCACTCTATCATCAAACACATTCAACAAACCTTCAAAATACTCACTCCATCTCCTTCTTACATCACCACTACTTGTTATCACCTCCCCATTTGCGCCCTTCACTGAAGTTCCCATTTGCTCCCTTGTCTTACGCACTTTATTTACCTCATTCCAGAACATCTTTTTATTCTCCCTAAAATCTAATGATACTCTCTCACCCCAACTCTCATTTGCCCTCTTTTTCACCTCTTGCACCTTTCTCTTGACCTCCTGTCTCTTTTATACATCTCCCACTCAATTGCATTTTTTCCCTGCAAAAATCGTCCAAATGCCTCTCTCTTCTCTTTTACTAATAATCTTACTTCTTCATCCCACCACTCACTACCCTTTCTAATCAACCCACCTCCCACTCTTCTCATGCCACAAGCATCTTTTGCGCAATCCATCACTGATTCCCTAAATACATCCCACTCCTCCCCCACTCCCCTATATATATATATATATATATATATATATATATATATATATATATATATATATATATATATATATATATATATATATATATATATAGATATATATATATATATATATAAAAAAAAAAATATATATATATATATATATATATATATATATATATATATATATATATTTTTTTTTTTTATACTTTGTCGCTGTCTCCCGCGTTTGCGAGGTAGCGCAAGGAAACAGACGAAAGAAATGGCCCAACCCCCCCCCAATACACATGTACATACACACGCCCACACACGCAAATATACATACCTACACAGCTTTCCATGGTTTACCCCAGACGCTTCACATGCCCCGACTCAATCCACTGACAGCACGTCAACCCCTTTATACCATATCGCTCCAATTCACTCTATTCCTTGCCCTCCTTTCACCCTCCTGCATGTTCAGGCCCCGATCACACAAAATCTTTTTCACTCCATCTTTCCACCTCCAATTTGGTCTCCCTCTTCTCCTCGTTCCCTCCACCTCCGACACATATATCCTCTTGGTCAATCTTTCCTCACTCATTCTCTCCATGTGCCCAAACCATTTCAAAACACCCTCTTTTGCTCTTTCAACCACGCTCTTTTTATTTCCACACATCTGTCTTACCCTTACGTTACTTACTCGATCAAACCACCTCACACCACACATTTTCCTCAAACATCTCATTTCCAGCACGTCCATCCTCCTGCGCACAACTCTATCCATAGCCCACGCCTCGCAACCATACAACATTGTTGGAACCACTATTCCTTCAAACATACCCATTTTTGCTTTCCGAGATAATGTTCTCGACTTCTACACATTTTTCAAGGCTCCCAGGATTTTCGCCCCCTCCCTCACCCTATGATCCACTTCCGCTTCCATGGTTCCATCCGCTGACAGATCCACTCCCAGATATCTAAAACACTTCACTTCCTCCAGTTTTTCTCCATTCAAACTTACCTCCCAATTGACTTGACCCTCAACCCTACTGTACCTAATAACCTTGCTCTTATTCACATTTACTCTTAACTTTCTTCTTCCACACACTTTACCAAACTCAGTCACCAGCTTCTGCAGTTTCTCACATGAATCAGCCACCAGCGCTGTATCATCAGCGAACAACAA
The DNA here is from genome assembly GCF_036320965.1 of Panulirus ornatus. NCBI lineage: Eukaryota > Metazoa > Arthropoda > Malacostraca > Decapoda > Palinuridae > Panulirus > Panulirus ornatus. Next base: position 653,669 of record NC_092225.1, read on the forward strand.
CTGACTCACTTCCCAAGCTCTCTCATCCCCAACAGACTTCATACTTGCCCCTCTTTCCAAAACTCTTGCATTTACCTCCCTAACAACCCCATCCATAAACAAATTAAACAGCCATGGACACATCACACACCCCTGCCGCAAACCTACATTCACTGAGAACCAATCACTTTCCTCTCTTTCTACACGTACACATGCCTTACATCCTCGATAAAAACTTTTCACTGCTTCTAACAACTTGCCTCCCACACCATATATTCTTAATACCTTCCACAGAGCATCTCTATCAACTCTATCATATGCCTTCTCCAGATCCATAAATGCTACATACAAATCCATTTGCTTTTCTAAGTATTTCTCACATACATTCTTCAAAGCAAACACCTGATCAACACATCCTCTACCACTTCTGAAACCGCACTGCTCTTCCCCAATCTGATGCTCTGTACATGCCTTCACCCTCTCAATCAATACCCTCCCATATAATTTACCAGGAATACTCAACAAACTTATACCTCTGTAATTTGAGCACTCACTCTTATCCCCTTTGCCTTTGTACAATGGCACTATGCACGCATTCCGCCAATCCTCAGGCACCTCACCATGAGTCATACATACATTAAATAACCTTACCAACCAGTCAACAATACAGTCACCCCCTTTTTTAATAAATTCCACTGCAATACCATCCAAACCTGCTGCCTTGCCGGCTTTCATCTTCCGCAAAGCTTTTACTACCTCTTCTCTGTTTACCAAATCATTTTCCCTAACCCTCTCACTTTGCACACCACCTCGACCAAAACACCCTATATCTGCCACTCTGTCATCAGACACATTCAACAAACCTTCAAAATACTCATTCCATCTCCTTCTCACATCACCACTACTTGTTATCACCTCCCCATTTACGCCCTTCACTGAAGTTCCCATTTGCTCCCTTGTCTTACGCACCCTATTTACCTCCTTCCAGAACATCTTTTTATTCTCCCTAAAATTTACTGATAGTCTCTCACCCCAACTCTCATTTGCCCTTTTTTTCACCTCTTGCACCTTTCTCTTGACCTCCTGTCTCTTTCTTTTATACTTCTCCCACTCAATTGCATTTTTTCCCTGCAAAAATCGTCCAAATGCCTCTCTCTTCTCTTTCACTAATACTCTTACTTCTTCATCCCACCACTCACTACCCTTTCTAAACAGCCCACCTCCCACTCTTCTCATGCCACAAGCATCTTTTGCGCAATCCATCACTAATTCCCTAAATACATCCCATTCCTCCCCCACTCCCCTTACTTCCATTATATATATATATATATATATATATATATATATATATATATATATATATATATATATATATATATATATATATATATATATCCCTGGGGATAGGGGAGAAAGAATACTTCCCACGTATTCCCTGCGTGTCGTAGAAGGCGACTAAAAGGGAAGGGAGCGGGGGGCTGGAAATCCTCCCCTCTCGTTTTTTTTTTTTTTTTTTTTTCTTTTTTTTCAAAAAGACGGAACAGGGAAGAGGTCCAGGTGAGGATATTCCCTCAAAGGCCCAGTCCTCTGTTCTTAACGCTACCTCGCTATCGCGGGAAATAGCGAATAGTATGAAAAAAAAAAAAAAAAAAAAAAAAAAATATGTATGTGCATATATATATATATATATATATATATATATATATATATATATATATATATATATATATATATATATATATATATATATATATATATATATATATATATGTATATATATATATATATATATATATATATATATATATATATATATATATATATATATATATATATATATATTTATATATATATATATATATATATATATATATATATATATATATATATATATATGCACATACATATATATATATATATATATATATATATATATATATATATATATATATATATATATATATATTTTTTTTTTTTTTTTTTTTTTCATACGATTCGCCATTTCCCGCGTTTGCGAGGTAGCGTTAAGAACAGAGGACTGGGCCTTAGAGGGAAAATCCTCACCTGGCCCCCTTCTCTGTTCCTTCTTTTGGAAAATTAAAAAAAAAAAAAAAAAAAAAGAGAGGGGAGGATTTCCAGCCACCCGCTCCCTCCCCTTTTAGTCGCCTTCTACGACACGCAGGGAATACATGGGAAGTATTCTTTCTCCCCTATCCCCAGGGATAATATATATATATAAATATATATATATATATATATATATATATATATATATATATATATATATATATATATATGTATATATATATATATATATATATATATATATATATAAATATATATATATATATATATATATATATATATATATATATATATATATATATATATATACATATATATATATATATATATATATATATATATATATATATATATATATATATATATATATATATATATATATATATATATATATATATATATATATATATATATATATATATATATATATACATATATATATATATATATATATATATATATATATATATATATATATATATATGTATATATATATATATATATATATATATATATATATATATATATATATATATATATATATATATATATATATATATATATATATATATATATATATATATATATATCCCTGGGGATAGAGGAGGAAGAATACTTCCCACGCATTCCTCACGTGTCGTAGAAGGCGACTAAAGGGGACGGGAGCGGGGGGCCAGAAACCCTCCACTCCTTGTATTATAACTTTCTAAAAGGGGAAACAGAAGAAAGAGTCACGCGGGGAGTGCTCATCCTCCTCGAAGGCTCAGATTGGTGTGTCTAAATGTGTGTGGATGTAACCAAGATGAGAAAAAAGGAGAAATAGGTAGTATGTTTGAGGAAAGGAACCTGGATGTTTTGCCTCTGAGTGAAGTGAAGCTCAAGGGTAAAGGGGAAGAGTGGTTTGGGAATGCCTTGGGAGTAAAGTCAGGGGTTAGTGAGAGGACAAGAGCAAGGGAAGGAGTAGCACTACTCCTGAAACAGGAGTTGTGGAAGTATGTGATAGAGTGTAAGAAAGTAAATTCTAGATTGATATGGGTAAAACTGAAAGTTGATGGAGAGAGATTGGTGCATATGCACCTGGGCATGAGAAGAAACATCATGAGGGGCAAGTGTTTTGGGAGCAGCTGAATGAGTGTATTAGTGATTTTCATGCACAAGACCGGGTTATAGTAATGGACGATTTGAATGCAAAGGTGAGTAATGTGGCAGTTGAGGGAATAATTGGTATACATGGGTTGTTCAGTGTTGTAAATGGAAATGGTGAAGAGCTTGTAGATTTAGGTGCTGAAAAAGGACTGGTGATTGGGATTACCTGGTTTAAAAAGCGAGATATACATAAGTATACGTATGTAAGTAGGAGAGATGGCCAAAGAGCGTTATTGGATTACGTGTTAATTGATAGGCGCGAGAAAGAGAGACTTTTGGATGTTAATGTGCTGAGAGGTGGAATTGGAGGGTGTCTGATCATTATCTTGTGGAGGCGAAGGTGAAGAATTGTAGGGGTTTTCAGAAAAGAAGAGAGAATGTTGGGGTGAAGAGAGTGGTGAGAGTAAGTGAGCTTGGGAAGGAGACTTGTGTGAGGAAGTACCAGGAGAGACTGAATATAGAATGGAAAAATCTGAGAAGAAAGGAGGTAAGGGGAGTGGGGAGGAATGGGATGTATTTAGGGAAGCAGTGATGGATTGCTCAAAAGATGCTTGTGCTATGAGAAGCGTTGGAGGTGGGTTGATTAGAAAGGGTAGTGAGTGGTGGGATGAAGAGGTAAGATTATTAGTGAAAGAGAAGAGAGAGGCATTTGGACGATTTTTGCAGGGAAAAATGCAATTGAGTGGGAGAAGTATAAAAGAAAGAGGCAGGAGGTCAAGAGGAAGGTGCAAGAGGTGAAAAAGAAGGCAAATGAGAGTTGGGGTGAGAGAGTATCATTAAATTTTAGGGAGAATAAAAAGATGTTTTGGAAGGAGGTAAATAAAGTGCGTAAGACATGTGAGCAAATGGGAACTTCAGTGAAGGGGGCTAATGGGGAGATGATAACAAGTAGTGGTGATGTGAGAAGGAGATGGAGTGAGTATTTTGAAGGTTTGTTGAATGTGTTTGATGATAGAGTGGCAGATATAGGGTGTTTTGGTCGAGGTGGTATGCAAAGTGAGAGGGTTAGGGAAAATGATTTGGTAAATAGAGAAGAGGTAGTAAAAGCTTTGCGGAAGATGAAAGCCGGCAAGGCAGCAGGTTTGGATGGTTTTGCAGTGGAATATACTAAAAAAGGGGGTGACTGTATTGTTGACTAATTGGTAAGGTTATGTAAAGTATGGATGATTCATGGTGAGGTGCCTGAGGATTGGCGGAATGCTTGCATAGTGCCATTGTACAAAGGCAAAGGGGATAAGAGTGAGTGTTCAAGTTACAGAGGTATAAGTTTGTTTAGTATTCATGGTAAATTGTATGGGAGGGTATTGATTGAGAGGGTGAAGGCATGTACAGAGCATCAGATTTGGGAAGGGCAGTGTGGTTTCAGAAGTGGTAGAGGATGTGTGGATCAGGTGTTTTCTTTGAAGAATGTACGTGAGAAATACTTAGAAAAGCAAATTGATTTGTATGTAGCATTTATGGATCTGGAGAAGGCATATGATAGAGTTGATAGAGATGCTCTGTGGAAGGTACTAAGAATATATAGTGTGGGAGGCAAGTTGTTAATAGCAGTGAAAAGTTCTTATCGAGGATGTAAGGCATGTGTACGTGTAGGAAGAGAGTAAAGTGATTGGTTCTCAGTGAAAATAGACTTGCGGCAGGGGTGTGTGATGTCTCCATGGTTGTTTAATTTGTTTATGGATTGGGTTGTTAGGGAGGTGAATGCAAAAGTTTTGGAAAGAGGGGCAAGTATGCAGTCTGTTGTGGATGAGAGAGCTTGAGAAGTGAGTCAGTTGTTGTTCGCTGATGATAGAGTGCTGGTGGCTGATTCATGTGAGAAACTGCAGAAGCTTGTGACTGAGTTTGGTAAAGTGTATGAAAGAAGAAAGTTAAGAGTAAATGTGAATAAGAGCAAGGTTATTAGGTACAGTAGGGTTGAGGGTTAAGTCAACTGGGAGGTAAGTTTGAATGGAGAAAAACTGGAGGAAGTAAAGTGTTTTAGAGATCTTGGAGTAGATCTGGCAGAGGATGGAACCATGGAAGCGGAAGTGAATCATAGGGTGGGGGAGGGGGCGAAAATCCTGGGAGCCTTGAATGATGTGTGGAAGTCGAGAATATTATCTCGGAAAGCAAAAATGGCTATGTTTGAAGGAATAGTGGTTCCAACAATGTTGTATGGTTACGAGGCGTGGGCTATGGATAGAGTTGTGCGGAGGAGGGTGGATGTGCTGGAAATGAGATGTCTGAGGACAATATGTGGTGTGAGGTGGTTTGATCGAGTAAGTAATGTAAGGGTAAGAGAGATGTGTGGAAATAAAGAGAGTGTGGTTGAGAGAGCAGAAGAGGGTGTTTTGGTCACATGGAGAGAATGAGTGAGGAAAGATTGACCAAGAGGATATATGTGTCAGAGGTGAAGTGAACGAGGAGAAGTGGGAGACCAAATTGGAGGTGGAACGATGGAGTGAAAAAGAATTTGAGCAATCGCGGCCTAAACATGCAGGAGGGTGAAAGACGTGCAAGGAATAGAGTGAATTGGAACGATGTGGTATACCGGGGTCGACGTGCTGTCAATGGATTGAACCATGGCATGTGAAGCGTCTCGGGTAAACCATGGAAAGTTGTGTGGGGCCTGGATATGGAAAGGGAGCTGTGGTTTCGGTGCATTATTACATGACAGCTAGAGACTGAGTGTGAACGAATGTGGCCTTTGTTGTCTTTTCCTAGCGCTACCTTACACATATGAGGGGGGAGGGGGTTGTTATTCCATGTATGGCGGGGTGGCGATGGGAATAAATAAAGGCAGACAGTATGAATTATGTACATGTGTATATATGTATATGTCTTTGTGTGTATGTATATGTGTACATTGAGATGTATAGGTATGCATATTTGCGTGTGTGGACGAGTATGTATATATATACATGTGTATGTGGGTGGGTTGGGCCATTCTTTCGTCTGTTTCCTTACGCTACCTCGCTAACGCGGGAGACAGCGACAAAGTAAAATAAAAATGAATATATATATATATATATATTTTTTTTTTTTTTTTTTTTTTTTTTATACTTTGTCGCTGTCTCCCGCGTTTGCGAGGTAGCGCAAGGAAACAGACGAAAGAAATGGCCCAACCCCCCCCCCCCCATACACATGTACATACACACGTCCACACACGCAAATATTCATACCTACACAGCTTTCCATGGTTTACCCCAGACGCTTCACATGCCTTGATTCAATCCACTGACAGCACGTCAACCCCTGTATACCACATCGCTCCAATTCACTCTATTCCTTGCCCTCCTTTCACCCTCCTGCATGTTCAGGCCCCGATCACACAAAATCCTTTTCACTCCATCTTTCCACCTCCAATTTGGTCTCCCTCTTCTCCTCGTTCCCTCCACCTCCGACACATATATCCTCTTGGTCAATCTTTCCTCACTCATTCTCTCCATGTGCCCAAACCACTTCAAAACACCCTCTTCTGCTCTCTCAACCACGCTCTTTTTATTTCCACACATCTCTCTTACCCTTACGTTACTTACTCGATCAAACCACCTCACACCACACATTGTCCTCAAACATCTCATTTCCAGCACATCCATCCTCCTACGCACAACTCTATCCATAGCCCACGCCTCGCAACCATACAACATTGTTGGAACTACTATTCCTTCAAACATACCCATTTTTGCTTTCCGGGATAATGTTCTCGACTTCCACACATTTTTCAAGGCTCCCAAAATTTTCGCCCCCTCCCCCACCCTATGATCCACTTCCGCTTCCATGGTTCCATCCGCTGACAGATCCACTCCCAGATATCTAAAACACTTCACTTCCTCCAGCCTCTCACCATTCAAACTCACCTCCCAATTGACTTGACCCTCAACCCTACTGTACCTAATAACCTTGCTCTTATTGACATTTACTCTTAACTTTCTTCTTCCACACACTTTACCAAACTCCGTCACCAGCTTCTGCAGTTTCTCACATGAATCCGCCACCAGCGCTGTATCATCAGCGAACAACAACTGACTCACTTCCCAAGCTCTCTCATCCCCAACAGACTTCATATATATATATATATATATATATATATATATATATATATATATATATATATATATATATATATATATATATATATATATATATATATATATATATATATATTCTGGAAGGAGGTAAATAAAGTGCGTAAGGCAAGGGAGCAAATGGGAACTTCAGTGAAGGGCGCAAATGGAGAGGTGATAACAAGTAGTGGTGATGTGAGAAGGAGATGGAGTGAGTATTTTGAAGGTTTGTTGAATGTGTTTGATGATAGAGTGGCAGATATAGGGTGTTTTGGTCGAGGTGGTGTGCAAAGTGCGAGGGTTAGGGAAAATGAGTTGGTAAACAGAGAAGAGGTAGTAAAAGCTTTGCGGAAGATGAAAGCCGGCAAGGCAGCAGGTTTGGATGGTATTGCAGTGGAATTTATTTTAAAAAGGGGGTGACTGTATTGTTGACTGGTTGGTAAGGTTATTTAATGTATGTATGACTCATGGTGAGGTGCCTGAGGATTGGCGGAATGCGTGCATAGTGCCATTGTACAAAGGCAAGGGGGATAAGAGTGAGTGCTCAAATTACAGAGGTATAAGTTTGTTGAGTATTCCTGGCAAATTATATGGGAGGGTATTGATTGAGAGGGTGAAGGCATGTACAGAGCATCAGATTGGGGAAGAGCAGTGTAGTTTCAGAAGTGGTAGAGGATGTGTGGATCAGGTGTTTGCTTTGAAGAATGTATGTGAGAAATACTTAGAAAAGCAAATGGATTTGTATGTAGCATTTATGGATCTGGAGAAGGCATTTGATAGAGTTGATAGAGATGCTCTGTGGAAGGTATTAAGAATATATGGTGTGGGAGGCAAGTTGTTAGAAGCAGTGAAAAGTTTTTATCGAGGATGTAAGGCATGTGCACGTGTAGGAAGAGAGGAAAGTGATTGGTTCTCAGTGAATGTAGGTTTGCGGCAGGGGTGTGTGATGTCTCCATGGCTGTTTAATTTGTTTATGGATGGGGTTGTTAGGGAGGTGAATGCAAGAGTTTTGGAAAGAGGGGAAAGTATGAAGTCTGTTGGGGATGAGAGAGCTTGGGAAGTGAGTCAGTTGTTGTTCGCTGATGATACAGCGGTGGTGGCTGATTCATGTGAGAAACTGCAGAAGCTGGTGACTGAGTTTGGTAAAGTGTGTGAAAGAAGAAAGTTAAGAGTAAATGTGAATAAGAGCAAGGTTATTAGGTACAGTAGGGTTGAGGGTCAATTCAATTGGAAGGTGAGTTTGAATGGAGAAAAACTGGAGGAAGTGAAGTGTTTTAGATATCTGGGAGTGGATCTGGCAGCGGATGGAACCATGGAAGCGGAAGTGGATCATAGGGTGGGGGAGGGGTGAAAATTCTGGGAGCCTTGAAGAATGTGTAGAAGTCGAGAACATTATGTCGGAAAGCAAAAATGGGTATGTTTGAAGGAATAGTGGTTCCAACAATGTTGTATGGTTGCGAGGCGTGGACTGTGTATAGAGTTGTGCGCAGGAGGATGGATGTGCTGGAAATGAGATGTTTGAGGACAATGTGTGGTGTGAGGTGGTTTGACCGAGTAAGTAACGTAAGGGTAAGAGAGATGTGTGGAAATAAAAAGAGCGTGGTTGAGTGAGCAGAAGAGGGTGTTTTGAAATGGTTTGGTCACATGGAGAGAATGAGTGAGGAAAGATTGACCAAGAGGATATATGTGTCGGAGGTGGAGGGAACGAGGAGAAGAGGGAGACCAAATTGGAGGTGGAAAGATGGAGTGAAAAAGATTTTGTGTGATCGGGGCCTGAACATGCAGGAGGGTGAAAGGAGGGCAAAGAATAGAGTGAATTGGAGCAATGTGGTATACCGGGGTTGACGTGCTGTCAGTGGATTGAATCAAGGCATGTGTTTGGGGGTGGGTTGGGCCATTTCTTTCGTCTGTTTCCTTGCGCTACCTCGCAAACGCGGGAGACAGCGACAAAGCAAAAAAAAAAAAAGAAAATAAATATATATACGAATAAAGTGCATATGAACGCGCTCCTCCATAGAACATACAAGCCTCCAACAGCCGGGATTGAACCCGGGACCCCTGTGTGAGAGGCGGGAATTCTAACTGCTAGGCTATGGGCCTGGCTAATAGGATATAACTATTCGATCCTGGCTGTTGGAGGTTTGTATGTTCATGGAGATGCGCGTTCATATGCGCTTTATTCGTTTCCATATACCTCCGCGTTGTACAGTTAGGTTCGGTAAAATGCTATCTGCTGGCTATGTGCGCCTGTTGGGAAATAACCGGTGTGGACCCCGTTGCTCACTAATGTGAGACGAAGGGTATTTGAGTACATAGTATTCGAATAGTTATTTCCTATTAGCCCGGCCCTTAGCCTAGCGGTTAGCATTGCCGCCTCTTACACAGGGGTCCCGGGTTCGATCCTGGGTGTTGGTGGTTTGTATGATATATATATATATATATATATATATATATATATGTATATATATATATGTATATATTCACATATTCATCTATTTAACGGTATAGGTTAATAGCAACCATTCAGCAATCGTTAGCCACTAAATCCACCAACATACATTACGGGCAGATTCACTCATACTTCGAAAATCTCGGCTCTAACCTCAAAATACGTAAGCGAAATTTGATAACGTGAAAATTTAATAGAATAAATACTGCAGTATACTGCGCATTTTCCCTTCCTATTTCATAAGGTGGCAGGAGCTAACCCGAGGTCCATGAAAGGATCTCCTACAAGACTTTATGAAAGTGTTGAAGTCATTGACCGAGGCAGCCGTGTAAGGTATCATCATTAAGTGCGACCCCTTACACTGGCCTACGCCACCACGGGAACCTGTTCTCATCAACTCTCGCACACCTTGACCCCCCTGGGTGGCTCTTTACTGATCTTATGTATTGCTTATCCTCAAGAACAGCAAAAGAGACGATCTTAATTTCGCTCTGATTAGGATTTCTCACTACATCCATCAACCATTTATAGTGAAATATCAGAAAAGCCTCCTGTTGCAAGGGTAGGGAACGATGTGTCTTTGCCAAGTGGCTCTCCCGCTCTGTTCAATACACTTTTGTCACACAGAAGCTGCCACACAAGCCTGGTGGTTGTTGTTGTTGATGATGAAACCCTTCCACAGTGCCTGGTGTAACCCTACTGAGACGACCACTGAAGTTCCCACATGTACGAAATATTGATCAGCAGAAGCTAACTCGTTCATGATATATCTCACCAAATTTCCTACCATTGTTTGAATGCACTAAATGCACTCACACGCACACACCCACCCACCCACACACACCCACCCACCCACACACACACACACACACACACACACACACAAACAATTTCTATGAGTCCTTGTGTCGCCCTGGACCTCTCTCTAAAGGCTCCCGCGGCCCAATGCTGCGCTACTTTCAGCAGCAGGGATATGCAGACTTCTTTGAAGTGAGAAGCTATTTGACGAGACGATAATCCCAGTGATACATCCTTGCCATTCAAAGAACTAACAAAGAATTCGCGTCAGTAACACTGTACATATCATCTTACGATTATAGACACACTCACTGGTTGATTTATATTTACGTTATTGTTCGTAAAACTTAAAAACTCTGAGATGTCATACACTGGTATGTCTATGGTACAATAGAGTCTACCCTTTCTTACATACAGTATGACAT